>NW_027552582.1:0-70999 GCF_045843805.1 Urocitellus parryii | reverse complement strand
CGTTCGTCTCGGTTAAACCGTTCCTTTGCAAGAACCGTTTTCATGTTTAGGTTTCACTCTCTTTTCTCCTATATAGATACATGTAGTTGGAACTCTAAATCAAACACGGTTTGTGCTAGCTCTTTGAAACTTGGCACAATAATGTAGTTCCAAGTTCTATCACTATGGTTTGTGTCCTATTGAAGTGGCCCCAAGCAGAGACTGATGAGAATCACTTTCATTGAAAGGGGTTGCCAAGCTTCCAAAAAACTACGAGTTTCCTGAAATCTCAGCAAATATTTTTTCAACCAATCTTGTTGATACTTGCACTTAATGATCACTACACCAATCCCACTGGGCTCACCAAATTTCGTTCTTCTCGGTTAAACCGTTCCTTTGCAGGAACCGTTTTCATGTTTAGGTTTCACTCTGTTTTCTCCTATATGGATACATGTATTTGGAACTCTAAATCAAACACGGTTTGTGCTAGCTCTTTGAAACTTGGCACAATAATGTAGTTCCAAGTTCTATCGCTATGGTTTGTGTCCTATTGAAGTAGCCCCAAGCAGAGACTGACGAGAATCACTTTCATTGAAAGGGGTTGCCAAGCTTCAAAAAAACTACGAGTTCCTGAAATCTCAGCAAACATTTTTTCACCCAATCTTGATGATATTTGCAGGTAATGATCAGTACAACAATCCCACTTGGCTCACCAAATTTCGTTCGTCTCGGTTAAACCGTTCCTTTGCAGGAACCGTTTTGATGTTTAGGTTTCACTCTGTTTACTCCTATATGGATACATGTAGTTGGAACTCTAAATCAAACACGGTTAGTACTAGCTCATTGAAACTTGGCACAATAATGTAGTTCCAAGTTCTATCGCTATGGTTTGTGTCCTATTGAAGTAGCCCCAAGCAGAGACTGACGAGAATCACTTTCATTGAAAGGGGTTGCCAAGCTTCCAAAAAACTACGAGTTTCCTGAAATCTCAGCAAACCTTTTTTCACCCAATCTTGATGATACTTGCAGGTAATGATCAGTACACCAATCGCACTTGGCTCACCAAATTTCGTTCGTCTCGGTTAAACGGTTCCTTTGCAGGACCCGTTTTCATGTTTAGGTTTCACTCTGTTTTCTCCTATATAGATACATGTAGTTGGAACTCTAAATCAAACACGGTTTGTGCTAGCTCTTTGAAACTTGGCACAATAATGTAGTTCCAAGTTCTATCGCTATGGTTTGTGTCCTATTGAAGTAGCCCCAAGCAGAGACTGACGAGAATCACTTTCATTGAAAGGGGTTGCCAAGCTTCCAAACAAACTACGAGTTTCCTGAAATCTCAGCAAACCTTTTTTCACCCAATCTTGATGAGACTCGCAGGTAATGATCAGTACACCAATCCCACTTGGCTCACCAAATTTCGTTCTTCTCGGTTAAATCGTTCCTTTGCAGGAACCGTTTTCATGTTTTGGTTTCACTCTGTTTTTCTCCTATATGGATACATGTAGTTGGAACTCTAAATCAAACACGGTTTGTGCTAGCTCTTTGAAACGTGGCACAATAATGTAGTTCCAAGTTCTATCGCTATGGTTTGTATCCTATTGAAGTAGCCCCAAGCAAAGACTGACGAGAATCACTTTCATTGAAGGGGTTGCCAAGCTTCCAAAAACTACGAGTTTCCTGAAATCTCAGCAAACCTTTTTTCACCCAATCTTGATGATACTTGCAGGTAATGATCAGTACACCAATCCCACTTGGCTCACCAAATTTCGTTCTTCTCGGTTAAACCGTTCCTTTGCAGGAACCGTTTTCATGTTTAGGTTTCACTCTGTTTTCTCCTATATGGATACATGTAGTTGGAACTCTAAATGAAACACGGTTTGTGCTAGCTCTTTGAAACTTGGCACAATAATGTAGTTCCAAGTTCTATCGCTATGGTTTGTGTCCTATTGAAGTAGCCCCAAGCAGAGACTGACGAGAATCACTTTCATTGAAAGGGGTTGCCAAGCTTCAAAAAAACTACGAGTTTCCTGAAATCTCAGCAAACATTTTTTCACCCAATCTTGATGATATTTGCAGGTAATGATCAGTACACCAATCCCACTTGGCTCACCAAATTTCGTTCTTCTCGGTTAAACCGTTCCTTTGCAGGAAACGTTTTCATGTTTAGGTTTCACTCTGTTTTCTCCTATATGGAAACATGTAGTTGGAACTCTAAATCAAACACGGTTTGTGCTAGCTCTTTGAAACTTGGCACAATAATGTAGTTCCAAGTTCTATCGCTATGGTTTGTGTCCTATTGAAGTAGCCCCAAGCAGAGACTGACGAGAATCACTTTCATTGAAAGGGGTTGCCAAGTTTCCAAAAAACTACGAGTTTCCTGAAATCTCAGCAAACCTTTTTTCACCCAATCTTGATGATACTTGCAGGTAATGATCAGTACACCAGTCCCACTTGGCTCACCAAATTTCGTTCTTCTCGGTTAAACCATTCCTTTGCAGGAACAGTGTTCATGTTTAGGTTTCACTCTGTTTTCTCCTATATGGATACATGTAGTTGGAACTCTAAATGAAACACGGTTTGTGCTAGCTCTTTGAAACTTGGCACAATAATGTAGTTCCAAGTTCTATCGGTATGGTTTGTGTCCTATTGAAGTAGCCCAAGCAGAGACTAACGAGAATCACTTTCATTGAAAGGGGTTGCCAAGCTTCCAAAAAACTACGAGTTTCCTGAAATCTCAGCAAACATTTTTTCACCCAATCTTAATGATACTTGCAGGTAAGGATCAGGACACCAATCCCACTGGGCTCACCAAAATTTCGTTCTCTCGGTTAAACCGTTCCTTGGCAGGAACCGTTTTCCTGTTTAGGTTTCACTCTGTTTTCTCCTATATGGATACATGTAGTTGGAACTCTAAATCAAACACGGTTTGTGCTAGCACTTTGAAACTTGGCACAATAATGTAGTTCCAAGTTCTATCGCTATGGTTTGTGTCCTATTGAAGTAGGCCCCAAGCAGAGACTGACGAGAATCACTTTCATTGAAAGGGGTTGACAAGCTTCCAAAAACTACGAGTTTCCTGAAATCTCAGCAAACATTTTTCACCCAATCTTGATGATATTTGCAGGTAATGATCAGTACACCAATCCCACTTGGCTCACCAAATTTCGTTCGTCTCGGTTAAACCGTTCCTTTGCAGGAACCGTTTTGATGTTTAGGTTTCACTCTGTTTTCTCCTATATGGATACATGTAGTTGGACTCTAAATCAAACACGGTTAGTACTAGCTCTTTGAAACTTGCACAATAATGTAGTTCCAAGTTCTATCGCTATGGTTTGTGTCCTATTGAAGTAGCCCCAAGCAGAGACTGACGAGAATCACTTTCATTGAAGGGGTTGCCAAGCTTCCAAAAAACTACGAGTTTCCTGAAATCTCAGCAAACCTTTTTTCACCGAATCTTGATGATACTTGCAGGTAATGATCAGTACACCAATCCCACTTGGCTCACCAAATTTCGTTCGTCTGGGTTAAACCGTTCCTTTGCAGGAACCGTTTTCATGTTTAGGTTTCACTCTCTTTTCTCCTATATAGATACATGTAGTTGGAACTCTAAATCAAACACGGTTTGTGCTAGCTCTTTGAAACTTGGCACAATAATGTAGTTCCAAGTTCTATCGCTATGGTTTGTGTCCTATTGAAGTGGCACCAAGCAGAGACTGATGAGAATCACTTTCATTGAAAGGGGTTGCCAAGCTTCCAAAAAACTACGAGTTTCCTGAAATCTCAGCAAATATTTTTTCAACCAATCTTGTTGATACTTGCACTTAATGATCACTACACCAATCCCACTGGGCTCACCAAATTTCGTTCTTCTCGGTTAAACCGTTCCTTTGCAGGAACCGTTTTCATGTTTAGGTTTCACTCTGTTTTCTCCTATATGGATACATGTAGTTGGAACTCTCAAATGAAACACTGTTTGTGCTAGCTCTTTGAATCTTGGCACAATAATGTAGATCCAAGTTCTATCGCTATGGTTTGTGTCCTATTGAAGTAGCCCCAAGCAGAGACTGACGAGAATCACTTTCATTGAAAGGGGTTTGCCAAGCTTCCAAAAAACTACGAGTTTCCTGAAATCTCAGCAAACATTTTTTCACCCAATCTTGATGATATTTGCAGGTAATGATCAGTACACCAATCCCACTTGGCTCACCAAATTTCGGTCTTCTCGGTTAAACCGTTCCTTTGCAGGATCCGTTTTCATGTTTAGGTTTCACTCTGTTTTCTCCTATATGGATACATGTAGTTGGAACTCTAAATCAAACACGGTTTGTGCTAGCTCTTTGAAACGTGGCACAATAATGTAGTTCCAAGTTCTATCGCTATGGTTTGTGTCCTATTGAAGTAGCCCCAAGCAGAGACTGACGAGAATCACTTTCATTGGTAGGGGTTGCCAAGCTTCCAAAAAACTACGAGTTTCCTGAAATCTCAGCAAACCTTTTTTCACCCAATCTTGATGATACTTGCAGGTAAGGATCAGTACACCAATCCCACTTGGCTCACCAAATTTCGTTCTTCTCGGTTAAACCGTTCCTTTGCAGGAACCGTTTTCATGTTTAGGTTTCACTCTGTTTTCTCCTATATGGATACATGTATTTGGAACTCTAAATCAAACACGGTTTGTGCTAGCTCTTTGAAACTTGGCACAATAATGTAGTTCCAAGTTCTATCGCTATGGTTTGTGTCCTATTGAAGTAGCCCCAAGCAGAGACTGACGAGAATCACTTTCATTGAAAAGGGGTTGCCAAGCTTCAAAAAACTACGAGTTTCCTGAAATCTCAGCAAACATTTTTTCACCCAATCTTGATGATATTTGCAGGTAATGATCAGTACACCAATCCCACTTGGCTCACCAAATTTCGTTCGTCTCGGTTAAACCGTTCCTTTGCAGGAACCGTTTTCATGTTTAGGTTTCACTCTGTTTTCTCCTATATGGATACATGTAGTTGGAACTCTAAATCAAACACGGTTTGTGCTAGCACTTTGAAACTTGGCACAATAATGTAGTTCCAAGTTCTATCGCTATGGTTTGTGTCCTATTGAAGTAGCCCCAAGCAGAGACTGACGAGAATCACTTTCATTGAAAGGGGTTGCCAAGCTTCCAAAAAACTACGAGTTTCCTGAAATCTCAGCAAACATTTTTTCACCCAATCTTGATGATATTTGCAGGTAATGATCAGTACACCAATCCCACTTGGCTCACCAAATTTCGTTCGTCTCGGTTAAACCGTTCCTTTGCAGGAACCGTTTTGATGTTTAGGTTTCACTCTGTTTTCTCCTATATGGATACATGTAGTTGGAACTCTAAATCAAACACGGTTTGTGCTAACTCTTTGAAACTTGGCACAATAATGTAGTTCCAAATTCTATCGCTATGGTTTGTGTCCTATTGAAGTAGCCCCAAGCAGAGACTGACGAGAATCACTTTCATTGAAAGGGGTTGCCAAGCTTCCAAAAAACTACGAGTTTCCTGAAATCTCAGCAAACATTTTTCACCCACTCTTGATGAGGCTTGCAGGTAATGATCAGTACAACAATCCCACTTGGCTCACCAAATTTCGTTCTTCTCGGTTAAACCGTTCCTTTAGAGGAACCGTTTTCATGTTTAGGTTTCACTTTGTTTTCTCCTATATGGATACATGTAGTTGGAACTCTAAATCAAACACGGTTTGTGCTAGCTCTTTCAATCTTGGCACAATAATGTAGTTCCAAGTTCTATCGCTATGGTTTGTGTCCTATTGAAGTAGCCCCAAGCAGAGACTGACGAGAATCACTTTCATTGAAAGGGGTTGCCAAGCTTCAAAAAACTACGAGTTTCCTGAAATCTCAGAAACATTTTTTCACCCAATCTTGATGATATTTGCAGGTAATGATCAGTACACCAATCCCACTTGGCTCACCAAATTTCGTTCGTCTCGGTTAAAACGTTCTTTGCAGGAACCGTTTTCATGTTTAGGTTTCACTCTGTTTTCTCCTATATGGATACATGTAGTTGGAACTCTAAATCAAACACGGATTTTGCTAGCTCTTTGAAACTTGGCACAATAATGTAGTTCCAAGTTCTATCGCTATGGTTTGTGTCCGATTGAAGTAGCCCCAAGCAGAGACTGACAGAGAATCACTTTCATTGAAAGGGGTTGCCAAGCTTCCAAAAAACTACGAGTTTCCTGAAATCTCAGCAAACATTTTTTCACCCAATCTTGATGATATTTGCAGGTAATGATCAGTACACCAATCCCACTTGGCTCACCAAATTTCGTTCGTCTCGGTTAAACCGTTCCTTTGCAGGAACCGTTTTCATGTTTAGGTTTCACTCTGTTTTCTCCTATATGGAAACATGTAGTTGGAACTCTAAATCAAACACGGTTTGTGCTAGCTCTTTGAAACTTGGCACAATAAATGTAGTTCCAAGTTCTATCGCTATGGTTTGTGTCCTATTGAAGTAGCCCCAAGCAGAGACTGACCAGAATCACTTTCATTGAAGGGGTTGCCAAGCTTCCAAAAAACTACGAGTTTCCTGAAATCTCAGCAAACCTTTTTTCACCCAATCTTGATGATACTTGCAGGTAATGATCAGTACACCAATCCCACTTGGCTCACCAAATTTCGTTCTTCTCGGTTAAACCGTTCCTTTGCAGGAACAGTTTTCATGTTTAGGTTTCACTCTGTTTTCTCCTATATGGATACATGTAGTTGGAACTCTCAATGAAACACGGTTTGTGCTAGCTCTTTGAATCTTGGCACAATAATGTAGATCCAAGTTCTATCGCTATGGTTTGTGTCCTATTGAAGTAGCCCAAGCAGAGACTGACGAGAATCACTTTCATTGAAAGGGGTTGCCAAGCTTCCAAAAACTACGAGTTTCCTGAAATCTCAGCAAACATTTTTTCACCCAATCTTGATGATATTTGCAGGTAATGATCAGTACACCAATCCCACTTGGCTCACCAAATTTCGGTCTTCTCGGTTAAACCGTTCCTTTGCAGGATCCGTTTTCATGTTTAGGTTTCACTCTGTTTTCTCCTATATGGATACATGTAGTTGGAACTCTAAATCAAACACGGTTTGTGCTAGCTCTTTGAAACGTGGCACAATAATGTAGTTCCAAGTTCTATCGCTATGGTTTGTGTCCTATTGAAGTAGCCCAAGCAGAGACTGACGAGAATCACTTTCATTGGTAGGGTTGCCAAGCTTCCAAAAAACTACGAGTTTCCTGAAATCTCAGCAAACCTTTTTTCACCCAATCTTGATGATACTTGCAGGTAAGGATCAGTACACCAATCCCACTTGGCCTCACCAAATTTCGTTCTTCTCGGTAAACCGTTCCTTTGCAGGAACCAGTTTTCATGTTTAGGTTTCACTCTGTTTTCTCCTATATGGATACATGTATTTGGAACTCTAAATCAAACACGGTTGTGCTAGCTCTTTGAAACTTGGCACAATAATGTAGTTCCAAGTTCTATCGCTATGGTTTGTGTCCTATTGAAGTAGCCCCAAGCAGAGACTGACGAGAATCACTTTCATTGAAAGGGGTTGCCAAGCTTCAAAAAACTACGAGTTTCCTGAAATCTCAGCAAACATTTTTTCACCCAATCTTGATGATATTTGCAGGTAATGATCAGTACACCAATCCCACTTGGCTCACCAAATTTCGTTCGTCTCGGTTAAACCGTTCCTTTGCAGGAACCGTTTTCATGTTTAGGTTTCACTCTGTTTTCTCCTATATGGATACATGTAGTTGGAACTCTAAATCAAACACGGTTTGTGCTAGCACTTTGAAACTTGGCACAATAATGTAGTTCCAAGTTCTATCGCTATGGTTTGTGTCCTATTGAAGTAGCCCCAAGCAGAGACTGACGAGAATCACTTTCATTGAAAGGGGTTGCCAAGCTTCCAAAAAACTACGAGTTTCCTGAAATCTCAGCAAACATTTTTTCACCCAATCTTGATGATATTTGCAGGTAATGATCAGTACACCAATCCCACTTGGCTCACCAAATTTTCGTTCGTCTCGGTTAAACCGTTCCTTTGCAGGAACCGTTTTGATGTTTAGGTTTCACTCTGTTTTCTCCTATATGGATACATGTAGTTGGAACTCTAAATCAAACACGGTTAGTACTAGCTCTTTGAAACTTGGCACAATAATGTAGTTCCAAGTTCTATCGCTATGGTTTGTGTCCTATTGAAGTAGCCCCAAGCAGAGACTGACGAGAATCACTTTCATTGAAAGGGGTTGCCAAGCTTCCAAAAAACTACGAGTTTCCTGAAATCTCAGCAAACCTTTTTTCACCCAATCGTGATGATACTTGCAGGTAATGATCAGTACACCAATCCCACTTGGCTCACCAAATTTCGTTCGTCTCGGTTAAACCGTTCCTTTGCAGGAACCGTTTTCATGTTTAGGTTTCACTCTCTTTTCTCCTATATAGATACATGTAGTTTGGAACTCTAAATCAAACACTGTTTGTGCTAGCTCTTTGAAACTTGGCACAATAATGTAGTTCCAAGTTCTATCACTATGGTTTGTGTCCTATTGAAGTGGCCCCAAGCAGAGACTGATGAGAATCACTTTCATTGAAAGGGGTTGCCAAGCTTCCAAAAAACTACGAGTTTCCTGAAATCTCAGCAAATATTTTTTCAACCAATCTTGTTGATACTTGCACTTAATGATCACTACACCAATCCCACTGGGCTCACCAAATTTCGTTCTTCTCGGTTAAACCGTTCCTTTGCAGGAACCGTTTTCATGTTTAGGTTTCACTCTGTTTTCTCCTATATGGATACATGTATTTGGAACTCTAAATCAAACACGGTTTGTGCTAGCTCTTTGAAACTTGGCACAATAATGTAGTTCCAAGTTCTATCGCTATGGTTTGTGTCCTATTGAAGTAGCCCCAAGCAGAGACTGACGAGAATCACTTTCATTGAAAGGGGTTGCCAAGCTTCAAAAAAACTACGAGTTTCTGAAATCTCAGCAAACATTTTTTCACCCAATCTTGATGATATTTGCAGGTAATGATCAGTACAACAATCCCACTTGGCTCACCAAATTTCGTTCGTCTCGGTTAAACCGTTCCTTTGCAGGAACCGTTTTGATGTTTAGGTTTCACTCTGTTTACTCCTATATGGATACATGTAGTTGGAACTCTAATCAAAAACGGTTAGTACTAGCTCATTGAAACTTGGCACAATAATGTAGTTCCAAGTTCTATCGCTATGGTTTGTGTCCTATTGAAGTAGCCCCAAGCAGAGACTGACGAGAATCACTTTCATTGAAAGGGGTTGCCAAGCTTCCAAAAAACTACGAGTTTCCTGAAATCTCAGCAAACCTTTTTTCACCCAATCTTGATGATACTTGCAGGTAATGATCAGTACACCAATCGCACTTGGCTCACCAAATTTCGTTCGTCTCGGTTAACGGTTCCTTTGCAGGACCCGTTTTCATGTTTAGGTTTCACTCTGTTTTCTCCTATATAGATACATGTAGTTGGAACTCTAAATCAAACACGGTTTGTGCTAGCTCTTTGAAACTTGGCACAATAATGTAGTTCCAAGTTCTATCGCTATGGTTTGTGTCCTATTGAAGTAGCCCCAAGCAGAGACTGACGAGAATCACTTTCATTGAAAGGGGTTGCCAAGCTTCCAAAAAACTACGAGTTTCCTGAAATCTCAGCAAACCTTTTTTCACCCAATCTTGATGAGACTCGCAGGTAATGATCAGTACACCAATCCCACTTGGCTCACCAAATTTCGTTCTTCTCGGTTAAATCGTTCCTTTGCAGGAACCGTTTTCATGTTTTGGTTTCACTCTGTTTTCTCCTATATGGATACATGTAGTTGGAACTCTAAATCAAACACGGTTTGTGCTAGCTCTTTGAAACGTGGCACAATAATGTAGTTCCAAGTTCTATCGCTAATGGTTTGTATCCTATTGAAGTAGCCCCAAGCAAAGACTGACGAGAATCACTTTCATTGAAAGGGGTTGCCAAGCTTCCAAAAAACTACGAGTTTCTGAAATCTCAGCAAACCTTTTTTCACCCAATCTTGATGATACTTGCAGGTAATGATCAGTACACCAATCTCACTTGGCTCACCAAATTTCGTTCTTCTCGGTTAAACCGTTCCTTTGCAGGAACCGTTTTCATGTTTAGGTTTCACTCTGTTTTCTCCTATATGGATACATGTAGTTGGAACTCTAAATGAAACACGGTTTGTGCTAGCTCTTTGAAACTTGCACAATAATGTAGTTCCAAGTTCTATCGCTATGGTTTGTGTCCTATTGTAGTAGCCCCAAGCAGAGACTGACGAGAATCACTTTCTTGAAAGGGTTGCCAAGCTTCAAAAAAACTACGAGTTTCCTGAAATCTCAGCAAACATTTTTTCACCCAATCTGATGATATTTGCAGGTAATGAATCAGTACACCAATCCCACTTGGCTCACCAAATTTCGTTCTTCTCGGTTAAACCGTTCCTTTGCAGGAAACGTTTTCATGTTTAGGTTTCACTCTGTTTTCTCCTATATGGAAACATGTAGTTGGAACTCTAAATCAAAACACGGTTTGTGCTAGCTCTTTGAAACTTGGCACTAATAATGTAGTTCCAAGTTCTATCGCTATGGTTTGTGTCCTATTGAAGTAGCCCCAAGCAGAGACTGACGAGAATCACTTTCATTGAAAGGGGTTGCCAAGTTTCCAAAAACTACGAGTTTCTCAGCAAACCTTTTTTCCACCCAATCTTGATGAATACTTGCAGGTAATGATCAGTACACCAGTCCCACTTGGCTCACCAAATTTCGTTCTTCTCGGTTAAACCATTCCTTTGCAGGAACAGTGTCATGTTTAGGTTTCACTCTGTTTTCTCCTATATGGATACATGTAGTTGGAACTCTAAATGAAACACGGTTTGTGCTAGCTCTTTGAAACTTGGCACAATAATGTAGTTCCAAGTTCTATCGGTATGGTTTGTGTCCTATTGAAGTAGCCCCAAGCAGAGACTAACGAGAATCACTTTCATTGAAAGGGGTTGCCAAGCTTCCAAAAACTACGAGTTTCCTGAAATCTCAGCAAACATTTTTCACCCAATCTTAATGATACTTGCAGGTAAGGATCAGGACACCAATCCCACTGGGCTCACCAAATTTCGTTCTTCTCGGTTAAAACCGTTCCTTGGCAGGGAACCGTTTTCCTGTTTAGGTTTCACTCTGTTTTTCTCCTATATGGATACATGTAGTTGGAACTCTAAATCAAACACGGTTTGTGCTAGCACTTTGAAACTTGGCACAATAATGTAGTTCCAAGTTCTATCGCTATGGTTTGTGTCCTATTGAAGTAGCCCCAAGCAGAGACTGGACGAGAATCACTTTCATTGAAAGGGGTTGACAAGCTTCCAAAAAACTACGAGTTTCCTGAAATCTCAGCAAACATTTTTTCACCAATCTTGATGATATTTGCAGGTAATGATCAGTACACCAATCCCACTTGGCTCACCAAATTTCGTTCGTCTCGGTTAAACCGTTCCTTTGCAGGAACCGTTTTGATGTTTAGGTTTCACTCTGTTTTCTCCTATATGGATACATGTAGTTGGAACTCTAAATCAAACACGGTTAGTACTAGCTCTTTGAAACTTGGCACAATAATGTAGTTCCAAGTTCTATCGCTATGGTTTGTGTCCTATTGAAGTAGCCCCAAGCAGAGACTGACGAGAATCACTTTCATTGAAAGGGGTTGCCAAGCTTCCAAAAAACTACGAGTTTCCTGAAATCTCAGCAAACCTTTTTTCACCGAATCTTGATGATACTTGCAGGTAATGATCAGTACACCAATCCCACTTGGCTCACCAAATTTCGTTCGTCTGGGTTAAACCGTTCCTTTGCAGGAACCGTTTTCATGTTTAGGTTTCACTCTCTTTTCTCCTATATAGATACATGTAGTTGAACTCTAAATCAAAACACGGTTTGTGCTAGCTCTTTGAAACTTGGCACAATAATGTAGTTCCAAGTTCTATCGCTATGGTTTGTGTCCTATTGAAGTGGCCCCAAGCAGAGACTGATGAGAATCACTTTCATTGAAAGGGGTTGCCAAGCTTCCAAAAAACTACGAGTTTCCTGAAATCTCAGCAAATATTTTTTCAACCAATCTTGTTGATACTTGCACTTAATGATCACTACACCAATCCCACTGGGCTCACCAAATTTCGTTCTTCACGGTTAAACCGTTCCTTTGCAGGAACCGTTTTCATGTTTAGGTTTCACTCTGTTTTCTCCTATATGGATACATGTATTTGGAACTCTAAATCAAACACGGTTTGTGCTAGCTCTTTGAAACTTGGCACAATAATGTAGTTCCAAGTTCTATCGCTATGGTTTGTGTCCTATTGAAGTAGCCCCAAGCAGAGACTGACGAGAATCACTTTCATTGAAAGGGTTGCCAAGCTTCAAAAAAACTACGAGTTTCCTGAAATCTCAGCAAACATTTTTTCACCCAATCTTGATGATATTTGCAGGTAATGATCAGTACAACAATCCCACTTGGCTCACCAAATTTCGTTCGTCTCGGTTAAACCGTTCCTTTGCAGGAACCGTTTTGATGTTTAGGTTTCACTCTGTTTACTCCTATATGGATACATGTAGTTGGAACTCTAAATCAAACACGGTTAGTACTAGCTCATTGAAACTTGGCACAATAATGTAGTTCCAAGTTCTATCGCTATGGTTTGTGTCCTATTGAAGTAGCCCCAAGCAGAGACTGACGAGAATCACTTTCATTGAAAGGGGTTGCCAAGCTTCCAAAAAACTACGAGTTTCCTGAAATCTCAGCAAACCTTTTTTCACCCAATCTTGATGATACTTGCAGGTAATGATCAGTACACCAATCGCACTTGCTCACCAAATTTCGTTCGTCTCGGTTAAACGGTTCCTTTGCAGGACCCGTTTTCATGTTTAGTTTCACTCTGTTTTCTCCTATATAGATACATGTAGTTGGAACTCTAAATCAAACACGGTTTGTGCTAGCTCTTTGAAACTTGGCACAATAATGTAGTTCCAAGTTCTATCGCTATGGTTTGTGTCCTATTGAAGTAGCCCCAAGCAGAGACTGACGAGAATCACTTTCATTGAAAGGGGTTGCCAAGCTTCCAAAAAACTACGAGTTTCCTGAAATCTCAGCAAACCTTTTTTCACCCAATCTTGATGAGACTCGCAGGTAATGATCAGTACACCAATCCCCCTTGGCTCACCAAATTTCGTTCTTCTCGGTTAAATCGTTCCTTTGCAGGAACCGTTTTCATGTTTTTGGTTTCACTCTGTTTTCTCCTATATGGATACATGTAGTTGGAACTCTAAATCAAACACGGTTTGTGCTAGCTCTTTGAAACGTGGCACAATAATGTAGTTCCAAGTTCTATCGCTATGGTTTGTGTCCTATTGAAGTAGCCCCAAGCAGAGACTGACGAGAATCACTTTCATTGAAAGGGGTTGCCAAGCTTCCAAAAAACTACGAGTTTCCTGAAATCTCAGCAAACCTTTTTTCACCCAATCTTGATGATACTTGCAGGTAATGATCAGTACACCAGTCCCACTTGGCTCACCAAATTTCGTTCTTCTCGGTTTAAACCGTTCCTTTGCAGGAACAGTGTTCATGTTTATGTTTCACTCTGTTTTCTCCTATATGGATACATGTAGTTGGAACTCTAAATGAAACACGGTTTTGCTAGCTCTTTGAAACTTGGCACAATAATGTAGTTCCAAGTTCTATCGCTATGGTTTGTGTCCTATTGAAGTAGCCCCAAGCAGAGACTAACGAGAATCACTTTCATTGAAAGGGGCTGCCAAGCTTCCAAAAAACTACGAGTTTCCTGAAATCTCAGCAAACATTTTTTCACCCAATCTTAATGATACTTGCAGGTAAGGATCAGTACACCAATCCCACTGGGCTCACCAAATTTCGTTCTTCTCGGTTAAACCGTTCCTTGGCAGGAACCGTTTTCCTGTTTAGGTTTCACTCTGTTTTCTCCTATATGGATACATGTAGTTGGAACTCTAAATCAAACACGGTTTGTGCTAGCTCTTTGAAACTTGGCACAATAATGTAGTTCCAAGTTCTATCGCTATGGTTTGTGTCCTATTGAAGTAGCCCCAAGCAGAGACTAACGAGAATCACTTTCATTTAAAGGGGTTGCCAAACTTCCAAAAACTACGAGTTTCCTGAAATCTCAGCAAATAATTTTTTCACCCAATCTTGATGATACTTGCAGGTAATGATCAGTACACCAATCCCACTTGGCTCACCAAATTTCATTCTTCTCGGTTAAACCGTTCCTTTGCAGGAACCGTGTTCATGTTTAGGTTTCACTCTGTTTTCTCCTATATGGAAACATGTAGTTGGAACTCTAAATCAAACACGGTTTGTGCTAGCTCTTTGAATCTTGGCACAATAATGTAGTTCCAAGTTCTATCGCTATGGTTTGTGTCCTATTGAAGTAGCCCCAAGCAGAGACTGACGAGAATCACTTTCATTTAAAGGGGTTGCCAAACTTCCAAAAAACTACGAGTTTCCTGAAATCTCAGCAAACCTTTTTTCACCCAATCTTGATGATATTTGCAGGTAATGATCAGGACACCAATCCCACTTGGCTCACCAAATTTCGTTCGTCTCGGTTAAACCGTTCCTTTGCAGGAACCATTTTCATGTTTAGGTTTCACTCTGTTTTCGGCTATATGGAAACATGTAGTTGGAACACTAAATCAAACACGGTTTGTGCTAGCTCTTTGAAACTTGGCACAATAATGTAGTTCAAAGTTCAATCGCTATGGTTTGTGTCCTCTTGATGTAGCCCCAAGCAGAGACTGACGAGAATCACTTTCATTGAAAGGGGTTGCCAAGCTTCCAAAAATCTACGAGTTTCCTGAAATCTCAGCAAACCTTTTTTCACCCAATCTTGATGATACTTGCAGGTAATGATCAGTACACCAATCCCACTTGGCTCACCAAATTTCGTTCGTCTCGGTTAAACCGTTCCTTTGCAGGAACCGTTTTCACGTTTAGGTTTCACTCTGTTTTCTCCTATATGGATACATGTAGTTGGAACTCTAAATCAAACACGGTTTGTGCTAGCTCTTTGATACTTGACACAATAATGTAGTTCCAAGTTCTATCGCTATGGTTTGTGTCCTATTGAAGTAGCCCCAAGCAGAGACTGACGAGAATCACTTTCATTGAAAGGGGTTGCAAAGCTTCCAAAAAACTACGAGTTTCCTGAAATCTCAGCAAACCTTTTTTCACCCAATCTTGATGATACTTGCAGGTAAGGATCAGTACACCAATCCCACTTGGCTCACCAAATTTCGTTCTTCTCGGTTAAACCGTTCCTTTGCAGGAACCGTTTTCATGTTTAGGTTCCACTCTGTTTTCTCCTATATGGATACATGTAGTTGGAACTCTAAATCAAACACGGTTTGTGCTAGCTCTTTGAAACTTGGCACAATAATGTAGTTCCAAGTTCTATCGCTATGGTTTGTGTCCTATTGAAGTAGCCCCAAGCAGAGACTGACGAGAATCACTTTCATTGAAAGGGGTTGCCAAGCTTCCAAAAAACTACGAGTTTCCTGAAATCTCAGCAAACCTTTTTTCACCCAATCTTGATGATACTTGAAGGTAATGATCAGTACACCAATCCCACTTGGCTCACCAAATTTCGTTCATCTCGGTTAAACCGTTCCTTTGCAGGAACCGTTTTCATGTTTATGTTTCACTCTGTTTTCTCCTATATAAATACATGTAGTTGGAACACTAAATGAAACACGGTTTGTGCTAGCTCTTTGAAACTTGGCACAATAATGTAGTTCCAAGTTCTATCGCTATGGTTTGTGTCCTATTGAAGTAGCCCCAAGCAGAGACTGACGAGAATCACTTTCATTGAAAGGGGTTGCCAATCTTCCAAAAAACTACGAGTTTCCTGAAATCTCAGCAAACATTTTTTTTACCCAATCTTGATGATACTTGCAGGTCATGATCTGTGGTGAGCCGTTTCTGTGTACTGTGGCCGCCATTACAAGATGGCGCTGATAGCACCGTGGCCTGTGATAAACAACTCCTTATTTTGGGACAGTTGGCACGTAGCTGTAAATCACCCTATGAGAAAAATCCACGTGGCAGTTGTGCATTGGGGCTTTATCTGCTTTATTAGGGCTGGGGCACGTAGCAGTAGTAGTAGGAGTAGTAGTAGCAGGAGTAGTAGTAGTAGTAGTAGTAGTAGTAGCAGTAGGAGTAGTAGTAGAAGCTAAAAGACATGTCAATACAAAGGCCTGAATAAACAGCTGAGAGAAGAAAAAGTATCAAGGACCTGAATAAACTGCTGAAAGAAGATTCCTGAGTTGCGTCTTCCTTGCGGGCAAGGGGTCGCGACAAGTGGCGCCGAGACCCGGGAACCAGAACTTTCAGTCAGTCAGGGGTGGTGCACCGGTTAATCCCAGGTAAGTGGGATCTGCTATGAAAGCAGGGATAGTCCCAGTAAGTGGGATCCGCGTCCAAAGCGGGGTCAGCTCCTCTACAAAGAAAGAGAGAGCCTCATATTTATTGCAGCTGCACTGTGTACTTTCACTTTTGTTTTCTGTGTTTCTTTTGTTGTGTCATCTCGTTTTTGTTTTTTGTGGTATCTCTTGTTGTTTTTTGTGCGTCTTTTGTTGTTGTGTCATGGGTGCCGCGTCTTCAAGTCCGCTCCTCCTGGCCCTAGATGACCTGTTACGTTCCAAGGGCCTGGAAGTGAAACGTAGTACTTTAGAGAGATTTTTACAGAAGACAGATATTGCTGCACCGTGGTTTGCATTCTCGGGCAGCCTTACTATACCTAGCTGGGATAAATTAGGCAAAGACCTTGACTTTGCTTCTGAGCAGGGCATATTAGAGGGTGGGGTGATACCCCTTTGGAAGATGGTCCGTAGTTGCCTCACAGATGGCAGATGTCAGGAAGCACTTACTAAAGGACAGGAAGTTTTAGAGCAATTACATGAGGAGAAGTCAGAGACGGCAGAAAGTGAGGTATCTCAGGAGGATGGGAGTGTGCGGAGCATGAAACAGGGGAGGAGGCGGCTGTCTCCGGCAAGAAGTGAGATATCTCAGAAGGATGGGAATGTACGAAATGTTAAACAGAGGAGAAGGCTCTATCCGGACTTGACTGAGTTAAAAACTCCCAAGGACACAAGTAGCTCGGACAGTTCTGAGGAATTAGATCCACCCTAGCCGCTCTCAACCCCTCCTTCTCATCTTCCCCCTCCCTATCAGGCCCACAGAAAAGTCTTAATTGACCTTCTCCAAAATATTCACCATGGCTTATTTTAGGACTTTCAGCAAAAGAATCTCTACAAAAAGGTTTAATGTAGATAAACTTCCTATTTTCATGTTGCCCTGTTTTATTTGGCTACTGTCTGAAAAAATCAGCATTCCAGGCACTGGACACTCCCTTACTAGTTTTTCACAAAAATATGTAACAAGGCCTCTGGCCTTGAGCTGGGCTTCACAGTGCTGACTACATTTCTAAGATAAGGGAGTTACTAACTGGGCTCCAGGGTAACAGCTGGCAGGAGGAAAAACTGGAAAGGGAGATAGAAGAACTGGAGGGTCGATTAAAAAAGTCAAGATTTAAAGCACCTACGGCCCCGATGCAGTCATGCTCCCTCCTTGTAACCCCGATTGGGACAAGGACAACCCCAGAAGGCTGGGGGGTGTTAAGTGGCAGCCTAAGATGGCCCAAACTTCCCAGTAATTGAAAACTTGGATGCCGATGGACAGCCGGCCAGAGTACATGTTCCTTTAGCCTTTAAGGATATTAAACAACTAAAGGAGGCAGTTACTAATTACAGACCCCTGCCAATCAGCCAACACCTAGTGACTGGCA
The DNA here is from genome assembly GCF_045843805.1 of Urocitellus parryii. Classification (NCBI taxonomy): domain Eukaryota; kingdom Metazoa; phylum Chordata; class Mammalia; order Rodentia; family Sciuridae; genus Urocitellus; species Urocitellus parryii. The sequence continues at coordinate 53,074 of NW_027552582.1, read as the reverse complement.
ACAGCTTTGCATGGCTGTGTTGTCCGGAGGGGATTTTTTGTTGTGGAAAAGTGAAAATCAAGAGAGGTGTCGCGAGCTAGCCCGAGTCAATCAGGACGCCGGCTTCCCACGGCATAACCTTGAAATGTTAACAGGCTTGGGACTATATGCTATCATAAATCAACAAATTAATTATAATCCTGGGGTCTATGCTCAGATAGCTACAGCAGCCATTTAGGCTTGGAAGGCTCTACCTATTTCAAATGCTAAAACAAAAATTTCAAAAATTGCTCAAGGACCCTCTGAGCCTTATTCTGACTTCCTTGCCTGATTGATACAGGTAGCAGAAAAAATATTCCCTAACTTGGAACAAGCCATGCCGGTCATTAAGCAATTGGCTCTTAAATATGCAAATTCCTATTGCCAAAATGCCATTAAATCTACCAGAGCAAAGAGTGTTGATGACATGATTCGAGCTTGTAAGGATATTGATGGAGCTCACATTACAGGACAGGTTCTGGCCGCTACCCTCAAAACGGAAACAGGGGCCCGGCCCGGGCCCCGGAAGCCTAGGTGTATGGGGCAATCCAGGGACGGAATGGTGCCCCGGGGAGTGGGCGACTTCGTCACCTCCCACGGACCAACCCCTTTCTATCTGTAGACTCCCTAGGGGAACGCCAGGAAGTACAGGATGTACAACTGCAACCGCAGGTCGCAGAGACAGAACAAGCTGCTACCGCAGTAAGATCTTGGCCAGGCGGGGGAAAATGCAGACAAAATCAAACAAAATACAATCGGCTAAGAAAACTTGGAGAACTTTTGCCCTGAAAATGGGCACCAGACTCCATGTTGTTTCCATCACCATGGTAACCATGGGATGCCTGGCCGGCATAGCTGCTTCCTGGTCCCACCTCCCACACTTTTGCAGGCTTCCGATTGGTTCTTCCACAGTCACTCAGACAGGACTTCTAGTCCCGCTTTCCAGCCACTAACCTGTACTGCTGTGTTTCAGGTTTCTACCGGAGCTGCTCAGAGCCTGTATTTTTTTTACAACAAAATGCCTACCTGTAAATGCTAACAAAAGATATCTTTTTCAGACAAAATTTAATTCCACAGGTTTCTATGTTACAGTCCTAAATTTAAGCTAATTCTAAGTTAAATAACCTGACTTTTTCTCTATAGTTGTGTTACTAAATAATGTTCTATTGATGGGAGATATCAAATATGCTTCTTTATATTTTACTTTTAATTTTGAAGGTTATGAGGATGCATTTGCTCGCCACAGGAACAAGCCGGCAAAGTTCCTGTGATGACCAAAAAATCCTTATTTTCATTGCTAACTATAAAAATAAAAATGTATACTCAAGGATCTTATTTCAGTTACATCAAGTGACGTCACATAGAAGAGTGCACTCCTAGTTAAAAATAAATTTAAATGGATCCAAATATTTTAAGACCACGTGGTTACATGAAGTTAATACAATTATAAGTTATGTTCTTATTCTTTATATATATATTTTAGATATTTAGATAACCTATATTTGTTAATCTATAAATTAATTAGCACATGCCTAATTGATTAGTTAATATATATTTGCCTAATTGTTTTTCTTCAACAGAAAACCCATAATTTATGTTTTATATTTACATTTATCAGATACTCTGCCTTTTCAGTTACAGATATTTGAGATAAATGCGTTTACTATAAATTTGCTTTTAAATAAAAATACAATCAAGTAATTTCTACTTCTCAAGGTTATTGTTCAAACTCATATAATGATAAATTATTATAATTATTTCTCCAAAATATCTAAAGGTTTTAACTTTATTTTCATTGATATTTCTTCTCAAAATATAATAATTTGTTTATAGATTCTAAGGTTTTCAAAAATTGTTCCAAAGTATAAAAAGAAATTTAAAAAAAAAAAAGGCACACATGCCTCCTCCTGGATAAAGAACCTTGGTGTCCTGTGATTTTTTTATTATTTTTTAACCTCGACGTCTCTCGCCGGACTCGGTTTCCGTTGGCCGGACTTGGCATCTGGAGGTCCTTACCGAGATTCGGAAAGCAGAGGTAAGCGGAGGAGGCTCACCTTCTAAGGGAGAAGGGGGAAGATTGGATCAAAGATGATTTAAAGAGACAGGGTACGTACCATGGGTAACTCAACAGTGAAACTTCGTCTGGCCAACGAAGTTAAAGAACTGTTAAACAAACAAGGAACAGGAATAAAAACCAAGACAACAACTAAATTCGTTGAAGCTATAGCCCAGGCTTGTCCTTGGTTTCTGACGGGAGGCTTTCTTAATAACAGTGATTGGGATTTGGTAAAGCAGGATCTCCAAAAGTTGTTGAGGGACCAAAGTCCAGATAGAGTCCCGATTGCTACTTTCTCTCTATGGAGATTGGTAAAGGATGCTCTTTTAACTGATAAAGTGAAGATTAAGGAGCAGCTTGCTGAATGCCAACAGGCTCTTAATCAGGTCCAAACTGCTGCCACTATTAATCAGGTTATTCAACAAACTTCCACCATACTCGATTCTCAAAATAAAGTTAACCAACATCTTTTGTCAGGGATTTTAGCTGCCAACCAAAGAATAGATTTACTCCAAGCTCAGGTAGAAGAATTGGCTGACTTGGTGCTTTTAGGTTGTGTTGACCAACATGCACATTTATGCATAACCTCTGTCAGATTTAATAATTCCAGGAATGCTTCCCGCATCATCGGAGAGTACTTGGCCGGAAATTGGTCCATGGTGGCAGAAAATTTGATCCAGTCTCAACTGACTCAGATAGCTGTTTTGAACAACACCCATGTCGTACCAGTGACTTTGGGACAATTCACCCTTTGGATTTCTTCTGCCTTTTCCTTTTTTAAGGAATGGGTGGGAATAGGCATTTTTGGTGCAATGTGTTGCTTTGGTATGTTTCTCTGCTTGTAGTTTCTCTGTCGCCTCAAGGCCCGCAGTGCTCACGATAAGGCTATGATCATACAAGCTCTTGCTGCTTTAGAAAATGGCAACTCGCCACAAGTCTGGCTTGCGCATCTTAAACAGTAAACCTTTGACATGGTCGTTGCACCCCAAGTTATTATAACATTGCACTGGGATCGACATGTCTTTCTTTTGTCATTCTTCTAATGTTGAAACTTCTACCATATCTTTCCTTTGTGCATACCTCTCCTCCCTGCCTTTCTGCACTAGGATCTTTACTAACTAATCTTACGGTTCAACTACACCTGCCATTTGATGGTGATGGTCATGGGTCCTGTATATGGAGGCAGTTAAACATTTACCATGACAATGTCCTGTTGGCCACAACACGCTGAGCTGATCTTGTAGTACCCAGTGACGGGCAACTTCCACGCTTGCACTGCAACCTAAGACAGGGGAATGGGGCCTCCCCAGAGACGGGTAAGCAGTGCAGGGGCGGTGGACGACCTAAGACAGGGGCTACTTGATTCCCTTTGACATGCAATAAACAAAAGAGGGGAACTTGCTGATAGCAGGCCTTCCCTGGCCCCCAGGGCCCAGCCCCCAATTCCTTGTTCTGCATGTCGAAGTGGCCAGCTCACTAGGCCTCCTGTTTTTCCGCCTGAGACACATGTATTCAACGGGAACGTCTTGGCTTTATCTAACAATGGCAGATGTCACGACCGAATTTCTCCCCCTTTCTACTGTCCGTGCCTTTCTTTCAGGGTGCTGCCAACTTGTTTGTCGTCGTATTTCTAATCAGTCACAGTTCAGCCTCAGCTGTCCCCCTTCGTCCACCATCGTCACGATACAGGATGCGAGGCAAGGCACTGCACTTGAGTGATCCTTGAAGTGGACCTCAAGGGGAGCATGTCCTATTGCATGCGGGTTGGACGTCCACGCCCCGCCCCACGAAAAAAGGAGTCGGCTGATATGGAGCCAGATCTGGGGAAGGCGCCTCCTTAGGGCTGAACCATATGCAGCCACTTCTGCACAGTGGGATAGGACCTCTACTCTCGCCTGTATTGTCTTAGTAAAACTAAAAAGGGGGAACTGTGGTGAGCCGTTTCTGTGTACTGTGGCCGCCATTACAAGATGGCGCTGATAGCACCGTGGCCTGTGATAAACAACTCCTTATTTTGGGAGAGTTGGCACATAGCTGTAAATCACCCTATGAGAAAGATCCACGTGGCAGTTGTGCATTGGGGCTTTATCTGCTTTATTAGGCTGGGGCACGTAGCAGTAGTAGTAGGAGTAGTAGTAGCAGGAGTAGTAGTAGTAGTAGTAGTAGTAGTAGCAGTAGAGTAGTAGTAGAAGCTAAAAGACATGTCAATACAAAGGCCTGAATAAACAGCTGAGAGAAGAAAAAGTATCAAGGACCTGAATAAACTGCTGAAAGAAGATTCCTGAGTTGCGTCTTCCTTGCGGGCAAGGGTCGCTATAATGATCAGTACACCAATCGCACTGGGCTCACCAAATTTAGTTCTTCTCGGTTAAACCGTTCCTTGGCAGGAACCGTTTTCATGTTTAGGTTTCACTCTCCTTTCTCCTATATGGATACATGTAGTTGGAACTCTAAATCAAACACGGTTTGTGCTAGCTCTTTGAAACTTGGCACAATAATGTAGTTCCAAGTTCTATCGCTATGGTTTGTGTCCTATTGATGTAGCCCCAAGCAGAGACTGACAGAATCACTTTCATTGAAAGGGGTTGCCAAGCTTCCAAAAAACTACGAGTTTCCTGAAATCTCAGCAAACCTTTTTTCACCCAATCTTGATGATACTTGCAGTAAGGATCAGTACACCAATCCCACTTGGCTCACCAAATTTCGTTCTTCTCGGTTAAAACCGTTCCTTTGCAGAACCGTTTTCATGTTTAGCTTCACTCTGTTTTCTCCTATATGGAAACATGTAGTTGGAACTCTAAATGAAACACGGTTTGTGCTAGCTCTTTGAAACTTGGCACAATAATGTAGTTCCAAGTTCTATCGCTATGGTTTGTGTCTATTGAAGTAGCCCCAAGCAGAGACTGACGAGAATCACTTTCATTGAAAGGGGTTGCCAAGCTTCCAAAATCTACGAGTTCCTGAAATCTCAGCAAAACTTTTTTCACCCAATCTTGATGATACTTGCAGGTAATGATCAGTACACCAGTCCCACTTGGCTCACCAAATTTCGTTCTTCTCGGTTAAACCGTTCCTTTGCAGGAACCGTTTTCATGTTTAGGTTTCACTCTGTTTTCTCCTATATGGATACATGTAGTTGGAACTCTAAATCAAATACGGTTTTATGCTAGCTCTTTGAAACTTGGCACAATAATGTAGTTCCAAGTTCTATCGCTATGGTTTTTGTCCTATTGAAGTAGCCCCAGCAGAGACTGACGAGAATCACTTTCATTGAAAGGGGTTGCCAAGCTTCCAAAAAACTACGAGTTTCCTGAAATCTCAGCAAACATTTTTTCACCCAATCTTGATGAGACTTGCAGGTAATGATCAGTACACCAATCCCACTGGGCTCACCAAATTTAGTTCTTCTCGGTTAAAACATTCCTTGGCAGGAACCGTTTTCATGTTTAGGTTTCACTCTGTTTTCTCCTATATGGATACATGTAGTTGGAACTCTAAATCAAACACGGTTTGTGCTAGCTCTTTGAAACTTGGCACAATAATGTAGTTCAAAGTTCAATCTCTATGGTTTGTGTCCTCTTGATGTAGCCCCAAGCAGAGACTGACGAGAATCACTTTCATTGAAAGGGGTTGCCAAGCTTTCCAAAAATCTACGAGTTTCCTGAAATCTCAGCAAACCTTTTTTTCACCCAATCTTGATGATACTTGCAGGTAAGGATCAGTACACCAATCCCACTTGGCTCACAAAATTTCGTTCTTCTCGGTTAAACCGTTCCTTTGCAGGAACCGTTTTCATGTTTATGTTTCACTCTGTTTCTCCTATATGGATACATGTAGTTGGAACTCTAAATCAAACACGGTTTGTGCTAGCTCTTTGAAACTTGACACAATAATGTAGCTCCAAGTTCTATCGCTATGGTTTGTGTCCTATTGAAGTAGCCCCAAGCAGAGACTGACGAGAATCACTTTCATTGAAAGGGGTTGCCAAGCTTCCAAAAAACTACGAGTTTCCTGAAATCTCAGCAACCTTTTTTCACCCAATCTTGATGATACTTGCAGGTAAGGATCAGTACACCAATCCCACTTGGCTCACCAAATTTCGTTCTTCTCGGTTAAACCGTTCCTTTGCAGGAACCGTTTTCATGTTTAGGTTTCCCTCTGTTTTCTCCTATATGGATACATGTAGTTTGGAACTCTAAATCAAACACGGTTTGTGCTAGCTCTTTGAAACTTGGCACAATAATGTAGTTCCAAGTTCTATCGCTATGGTTTGTGTCCTATTGAAGTAGCCCCAAGCAGAGACTGACGAGAATCACTTTCATTGAAAGGGGTTGCCATGCTTCCAAAAAACTACGAGTTTCCTGAAATCTCAGCAAACCTTTTTTCACCCAATCTTGATGATACTTGAAGGTAATGATCAGTACACCAATCCCACTTGGCTCACCAAATTTCGTTCATCTCGGTTAAACCGTTCCTTTGCAGGAACCGTTTTCATGTTTAGGTTTCACTCTGTTTTCTCCTATATAGATACATGTAGTTGGAACACTAAATGAAACACGGTTTGTGCTAGCTCTTTGAAACTTGGCACAATAATGTAGTTCCAAGTTCTATCGCTATGGTTTGTGTCCTATTGAAGTAGCCCCAAGCAGAGACTGACGAGAATCACTTTCATTGAAAGGGGTTGCCAAACTTCCAAAATCTACGAGTTTCCTGAAATCTCAGCAAACATTTTTTCACCCAATCTTGATGATACTTGCAGGTCATGATAGTACACCAATCGCACTGGGCTCACCAAATTTAGTTCTTCTCGGTTAAACCGTTCCTTGGCAGGAACCGTTTTCATGTTTATGTTTCACTCTGTTTTCTCCTATATGGATACATGTAGTTGGAACTCTAAATCAAACACGGTTTGTGCTAGCTCTTTGAAACTTGACACAATAATGTAGCTCCAAGTTCTATCGCTATGGTTTGTTCCTATTGAAGTAGCCCCAAGCAGAGACTGACGAGAATCACTTTCATTGAAAGGGGTTGACAAGCTTCCAAAAAACTACGAGTTTCCTGAAATCTCAGCAAACCTTTTTTCACCCAATCTTGATGATACTTGCAAGTAAGGATCAGTACACCAATCCCACTTGGCTCACCAAATTTCGTTCTTCTCGGTTAAACCGTTCCTTTGCAGGAACCGTTTTCATGTTTAGGTTTCACTCTGTTTTCTCCTATATGGATACATGTAGTTGGAACTCTAAATCAAACACGGTTTGTGCTAGCTCTTTGAAACTTGGCACAATAATGTAGTTCCAAGTTCTATCGCTATGGTTTGTGTCCTATTGAAGTAGCCCCAACAGAGACTGACGAGAATCACTTTCATTGAAAGGGGTGGCCAAGCTTCCAAAAATCTACGAGTTTCCTGAAATCTCAGCAAAACTTTTTTCACCCAATCTTGATGATACTTGCAGGTAATGATCAGTACACCAGTCCCACTTGGCTCACCAAATTTCGTTCTTCTCGGTTAAACCGTTCCTTTGCAGGAACCGTTTACATGTTTAGGTTTCACTCTGTTTTCTCCTATATGGTTACATGTAGTTGGAACTCTAAATCAAACACGGTTTATGCTAGCTCTTTGAAACTTGGCACAATAATGTAGTTCCAAGTTCTATCGCTATGGTTTGTGTCCTATTGAAGTAGCCCCAAGCAGAGACTGACGAGAATCACTTTCATTGAAAGGGGTTGCCAAGCTTCCAAAAAACTACGAGTTTCCTGAAATCTCAGCAAACATTTTTTCACCCAATCTTGATGAGACTTGCAGGTAATGATCAGTACACCAATCCCACTGGGCTCACCAAATTTAGTTCTTCTCGGTTAAAACATTCCTTGGCAGGAACCGTTTTCATGTTTAGGTTTCACTCTGTTTTCTCCTATATGGATACATGTAGTTGGAACTCTAAATCAAACACGGTTTGTGCTAGCTCTTTGAAACTTGACACAATAATGTAGTTCCAAGTTCTATCGCTATGGTTTGTGTCCTATTGAAGTAGCCCCAAGCAGAGACTGACGAGAATCACTTTCATTGAAAGGGGTTGCCAAGCTTACAAAAAACGACGAGTTTCCTGAAATCTCAGCAAACCTTTTTTCACCCAATCTTGATGATACTTGCAGGTAAGGATCAGTACACCAATCCCACTTGGCTCAACAAATTTCGTTCTTCTCTGTTAAACCGTTCCTTTGCAGGAACCGTTTTCATGTTTAGGTTTCACTATGTTTTCTCCTATATGGATACATGTAGTTGGAACTCTAAATCAAACACGGTTTGTGCTAGCTCTTTGAAACTTGGCACAATAATGTAGTTCCAAGTTCTATCGCTATGGTTTGTGTCCTATTGAAGTAGCCCCAAGCAGAGACTGACGAGAATCACTTTCATTGAAAGGGGTTGCCAAGCTTCCAAAAAACTACGAGTTTCCTGAAATCTCAGCAAACCTTTTTTCACCCAATCTTGATGATACTTGAAGGTAATGATCAGTACACCAATCCCACTTGGCTCACCAAATTTCGTTCATCTCGGTTAAACCGTTCCTTTGCAGGAACCGTTTTCATGTTTAGGTTTCACTCTGTTTTCTCCTATATAGATACATGTAGTTGGAACACTAAATGAAACACAGTTTGTGCTAGCTCTTTGAAACTTGGCACAATAATGTAGTTCCAAGTTCTATCGCTATGGTTTGTGTCCTATTGAAGTAGCCCCAAGCAGAGACTGACGAGAATCACTTTCATTGAAAGGGGTTGCCAAACTTCCAAAAAACTACGAGTTTCCTGAAATCTCAGCAAACATTTTTTCACCCAATCTTGATGATACTTGCAGGTCATGATCAGTACACCAATCGCACTGGGCTCACCAAATTTAGTTCTTCTCGGTTAAACCGTTCCTTGGCAGGAACCGTTTTCATGTTTAGGTTTCACTCTGTTTTCTCCTATATGGATACATGTAGTTGGAACTCTAAATCAAACACGGTTTGTGCTAGCTCTTTGAAACTTGGCACAATAATGTAGTTCCAAGTTCTATCGCTATGGTTTGTGTCCTATTGAAGTAGCCCCAAGCAGAGACTGACGAGAATCACTTTCATTGAAAGGGGTTGCCAAGCTTCCAAAAATCTACGAGTTTCCTGAAATCTCAGCAAACCTTTTTTCACCCAATCTTGATGATACTTGCAGGTAATGATCAGTACACCAATCGCACTGGGCTCACCAAATTTAGTTCATCTCGGTTAAACCGTTCCTTTGCAGGAACCGTTTACATGTTTACGTTTCACTCTGTTTTCTCCTATATAGATACATGTAGTTGGAACTCTAAATCAAACACGGTTTGTGCTAGCTCTTTGAAAGTTGGCACAATAATGTAGTTCCACGTTCTATCACTATGGGTTGTGTCCTATTGAAGTAGCGCCAAGCAGAGACTGACGAGAATCACTTTCATTGAAAGGGGTTGCCAAGCTTCCAAAAAACCAATCCCACTTGGCTCACCAAATTTCGTTCTTCTCGGTTAAACTGTTCCTTTGCAGGAACCGTTTTCATGTTTAGGTTTCACTCTGTTTTCTCCTATATGGAAACATGTAGTTGGAACTCTAAATCAAACACGGTTTGTGCTATCTCTTTGAAACTTGGCACAATAATGTAGTTCCAAGTTCTATCGCAATGGTTTGTGTCCTCTTGAAGTAGCCCCAAGCAGAGACTGACGAGAATCACTTTCATTGAAAGGGGTTGCCAAGCTTCCAAAAATCTACGAGTTTCCTGAAATCTCAGCAAACCTTTTTTGACCCAATCTTGATGATACTTGCAGGTACTGATCAGTACACCAATCCCACTTGGCTCACCAAATTTCGTTCTTCTCGATTAAACTGTTCCTTTGCAGGAACCGTTTTCATGTTTAGGTTTCACTCTGTTTTCTCCTATATGGGTACATGTAGTTGGAACTCTAAATCAAACACGGTTTCTGCTAGATCATTGAAACTTGGCACAATAATGTAGTTCAAAGTTCTATCGCTATGGTTTGTGTCCTATTGAAGTAGCCCGAGCAGAGACTGACGAGAATCACTTTCATTGAAAGGGGTTGACAAGCTTCCAAAAAACTACGAGTTTTCTGAAATCTCAGCATACCTTTTTTCACAAAATCTTGATGATACTTGCAGGTAATGATCAGTACACCAATCCCACTTGGATCACCAAATTTCGTTCTTCTCGGTTAAACCGTTCCTTTGCAGGAACCGTTTTCATGTTTAGGTTTCACGTTTAGGTTTCATGTTTTCTCCTATATAGATACATGTAGTTGGAACTCTAAATCAAACACGGGTTGTGCTAGCTCTTTGAAAGTTGGCACAATAATGTAGTTCCCAGTTCTATCGCTATGGTTTCTGTCCTATTGAAGTAGCCCCAAGCAGAGACTGACGAGAATCACTTTCATTGAAAAGGGTTGCCAAGCTTACAAAAAACTACGAGTTTCCTGAAATCTCAGCAAACCTTTTTTCACCCAATCTTGATGATACTTGCAGGTAATGATCAGTACACCAATCCCACTTGGCTCACCAAATTTCGTTCTTCTCGGTTAAACCGTTCCTTTGCAGGAACCGTTTTCATGTTTATGTTTCACTATGTTTTCTCCTATATGGATACATGTAGTTGGAACTCTAAATCAAACACGGTTTGTGCTAGCTCTTTGAAACTTGGCACAATAATGTAGTTCCAAGTTCTATCGCTATGGTTTGTGTCCTACTGAAGTAGCCCCAAGCAGAGACTAACGAGAATCACTTTCATTGAAAGTGGTTGCCAACCTTCCAAAAAACTACGAGTTTCCTGAAATCTCAGCAAACATTTTTTCACCCAATCTTGATGATACTTGCAGGTAATGATCAGTACAGCAATCCCACTTGGCTCACTAAATTTCGTTCTTCTCGGTTAAACCGTTCCTTTGCAGGAACCGTATTCATGTTTAGGTTTCACTCTGTTTTCTCCTATATGGATACATGTAGTTGGAACTCTAAATCAAACACGGTTTGTGCTAGCTCTTTGAAACTTGGCATAATAATGTAGTTCCAAGTTCTATTGCTATGGTTTGTGTCCTATTGAAGTAGGCCCAAGCAGAGACTGACGAGAATCACTTTCATTGAAAGGGGTTGCAAAGCTTCCAAAAAACTACGAGTTTCCTGAAATCTCAGCAAACATTTTTTCACCCAATCTTGATGATACTTGCAGGTAATGATCACTACACCAATCCCACTTGGCTCACCAAATTTCGTTCTTCTCGGTTAAACCGTTCCTTTGCAGGAACCGTTTTCATGTTTACGTTTCACTCTGTTTTCTCCTATATAGATACATGTAGTTGGAACTCTAAATCAAACACGGGTTGTGCTAGCTCTTTGAAAGTTGGCACAATAATGTAGTTCCCAGTTCTATCGCTATGTTTTCTGTCCTATTGAAGTAGCCCCAAGCAGAGACTGACGAGAATCACTTTCATTGAAAGGGGTTGCCAAGCTTCCAAAAATCTACGAGTTTCCTGAAATCTCAGCAAACCTTTTTTCACCCAATCTTGATGATACTTGCAGGTACTGATCAGTACACCAATCCCACTTGGCTCACCAAATTTCGTTCTTCTCGGTTAAACCGTTCCTTTGCAGGAACCGTTTTCATGTTTAGGTTTCACTCAGTTTTCTCCTATATGGGTACATGTAGTTGGAACTCTAAATCAAACACGGTTTGTGCTAGCTCTTTGAAACTTGGCACAATAATGTAGTTCCTCGTTCTATCACTATGGGTTGTGTCCTATTGAAGTAGCGCCAAGCAGAGACTGACGAGAATCACTTTCATTGAAAGGGGTTGCAAAGCTTCCAAAAAACGACGAGTTTAATGAAATCTCAGCAAACCTTTTTTCACCCAATCTTGATGATACTTGCAGGTAAGGATCAGTACACCAATCCCACTTGGCTCACCAAATTTCGTTCTTCTCGGTTAAACCCTTCCTTTGTAGGAACCGTTTTCATGTTTAGGTTTCACTCTGTTTCTCCTATATGGAAACATGTAGTTGGTACTCTAAATCAAACACGGTTTGTGCTAGCTCTTTGAAACTTGGCACAATAATGTAGTTCCAAGTTCTATCGCTATGGTTTGTGTCCTATTGAAGTAGCCCCAAGCAGAGACTGACGAGAATCACTTTCATTGAAAGGGGTTGCCAAGCTTCCAAAAATCTACGAGTTTCCTGAAATCTCAGCAAACCTTTTTTGACCCAATCTTGATGATACTTGCAGGTACTGATCAGTAAACCAATCCAACTTGGCTCACCAAATTTCGTTCTTCTCGGTTAAACCGTTCCTTTGCAGGAACCGTTTTCATGTTTAGGTTTCACTCTGTTTTCTCCTATATGGATACATGTAGTTGGAACTCTAAATCAAACACGGTTTGTGCTAGCTCTTTGAAACTTGGCACAATAATGTAGTTCCAAGTTCTATCGCAATGGTTTGTGTCCTCTTGATGTAGCCCAAGCAGAGACTGACGAGAATCACTTTCATTGAAAGGGGTTGCCAAGCTTCCAAAAATCTACGAGTTTCCTGAAATCTCAGCAAACCTTTTTTCACCCAATCTTGATGATACTTGCAGGTAATGATCAGTACACCAATCCCACTTGGCTCACCAAATTTCGTTCGTCTCGGTTAAACCGTTCCTTTGCAGGAACCGTTTTCATGTTTAGGTTTCACTCTGTTTTCGGCTATATGGAAACATGTAGTTGGAACACTAAATCAAACACGGTTTGTGCTAGCTCTTTGAAACTTGGCACAATAATGTAGTTCAAAGTTCAATCGCTATGGTTTGTGTCCTCTTGATGTAGCCCCAAGCAGAGACTGACGAGAATCACTTTCATTGAAAGGGGTTGCCAAGCTTACAAAAAACTACGAGTTTCCTGAAATCTCAGCAAACCTTTTTTCACCCAATCTTGATGATACTTGCAGGTAATGATCAGTACACCAATCCCACTTGGCTCACCAAATTTCGTTCTTCTCGGATAAACCGTTCCTTTGCAGGAACCGTTTTCATGTTTATGTTTCACTATGTTTTCTCCGATATGGATACATGTAGTTGGAACTCTAAATCAAACACGGTTTGTGCTAGCTTTTTGAAACTTGGCACAATAATGTAGTTCCAAGTTCTATCGCTATGGTTTGTGTCCTACTGAAGTAGCCCCAAGCAGAGACTAACGAGAATCACTTTCATTGAAAGGGGTTGCCAACCTTCCAAAAAACTACGAGTTTCCTGAAATCTCAGCAAACATTTTTTCACCCAATCTTGATGATACTTGCAGGTAATGATCAGTACAGCAATCCCACTTGGCTCACTAAATTTCGTTCTTCTCGGTTAAACCGTTCCTTTGCAGGAACCGTTTTCATGTTTAGGTTTCACTCTGTTTTCTCCTATATGGATACATGTAGTTGGAACTCTAAATCAAACACGGTTTGTGCTAGCTCTTTTAAACTTGGCACAATAATGTAGTTCCAAGTTCTATTGCTATGGTTTGTGTCCTATTGAAGTAGGCCCAAGCAGAGACTGACGAAAATCACTTTCATTGAAAGGGGTTGCAAAGCTTCCAAAAAACTACGAGTTTCCTGAAATCTCAGCAAACATTTTTTCACCCAATCTTGATGATACTTGCAGGTAATGATCACTACACCAATCCCACTTGGCTTACCAAATTTCGTTCATCTCGGTTAAACCGTTTCTTTGCAGTAACCGTTTTCATGTTTAGGTTTCACTCTGTTTTCTCCTATATAGATTCATGTAGTTGGAACTCTAAATCAAACACGGTTTGTGGTAGCTCTTTGAAACTTGGCACAATAATGTAGTTCCAAGTTCTATCGCTATGGTTTGTGTCCTATTGAAGTAGCCCCAAGCAGAGACTGACGAGAATCACTTTCATTGAAAGGGGTTGCCAAGCTTCCAAAAAACTACGAGTTTCGTGAAATCTCAGCAAACCTTTTTTCACCCAATCTTGATGATACTTGCAGGTAAGGATCAGTACACCAATCCCACTTGGCTCACCAAATTTCGTTCTTCTCGGTTAAACCGTTCCTTTGCAGGAACAGTTTTCATGTTTAGGTTTCACTCTGTTTTCTCCTATATGGGTACATGTAGTTGGAACTCTAAATCAAACACGGTTTGTGCTAGCTCTTTGAAACTTGGCACAATAATGTAGTTCCAAGTTCTATCGCTATGGTTTGTGTCCTATTGAAGTAGCCCGAGCAGAGACTGACGAGAATCACTTTCATTGAAAGGGGTTGCCAAGCTTCCAAAAATCTACGAGTTTCCTGAAATCTCAGCAAACCTTTTTTCACCCAATCTTGATGATACTTGCAGGTAATGATCAGTACACCAATCCCACTTGGCTCACCAAATTTCGTTCGTCTCGGTTAAACCGTTCCTTTGCAGGAACCGTTTTCATGTTTAGGTTTCACTCTGTTTTCGGCTATATGGAAACATGTAGTTGGAACACTAAATCAAACACAGTTTGTGCTAGCTCTTTGAAACTTGGCACAATAATGTAGTTCAAAGTTCAATCGCTATGGTTTGTGTTCTCTTGAAGTAGCCCCAAGCAGAGACTGACGAGAATCACTTTCATTGAAAGGGGTTGCCAAGCTTACAAAAAACTACGAGTTTCCTGAAATCTCAGCAAACCTTTTTTCACCCAATCTTGATGATACTTGCAGGTAATGATCAGTACACCAATCCCACTTGGCTCACCAAATTTCGTTCTTCTCGGATAAACCGTTCCTTTGCAGGAACCGTTTTCATGTTTATGTTTCACTATGTTTTCTCCGATATGGATACATGTAGTTGGAACTCTAAATCAAACACGGTTTGTGCTAGCTTTTTGAAACTTGGCACAATAATGTAGTTCCAAGTTCTATCGCTATGGTTTGTGTCCTACTGAAGTAGCCCCAAGCAGAGACTAACGAGAATCACTTTCATTGAAAGGGGTTGCCAACCTTCCAAAAAACTACGAGTTTCCTGAAATCTCAGCAAACATTTTTTCACCCAATCTTGATGATACTTGCAGGTAATGATCAGTACAGCAATCCCACTTGGCTCACTAAATTTCGTTCTTCTCGGTTAAACCGTTCCTTTGCAGGAACCGTTTTCATGTTTAGGTTTCACTCTGTTTTCTCCTATATGGATACATGTAGTTGGAACTCTAAATCAAACACGGTTTGTGCTAGCTCTTTTAAACTTGGCACAATAATGTAGTTCCAAGTTCTATTGCTATGGTTTGTGTCCTATTGAAGTAGGCCCAAGCAGAGACTGACGAGAATCACTTTCATTGAAAGGGGTTGCAAAGCTTCCAAAAAACTACGAGTTTCCTGAAATCTCAGCAAACATTTTTTCACCCAATCTTGATGATACTTGCAGGTAATGATCACTACACCAATCCCACTTGGCTTACCAAATTTCGTTCATCTCGGTTAAACCGTTCCTTTGCAGTAACCGTTTTCATGTTTAGGTTTCACTCTGTTTTCTCCTATATAGATTCATGTAGTTGGAACTCTAAATCAAACACGGTTTGTGGTAGCTCTTTGAAACTTGGCACAATAATGTAGTTCCATGTTCTATCGCTATGGTTTGTGTCCTATTGAAGTAGCCCCAAGCAGAGACTGACGAGAATCACTTTCATTGAAAGGGGTTGCCAAGCTTCCAAAAAACTACGAGTTTCCTGAAATCTCAGCAAACCTTTTTTCACCCAATCTTGATGATACTTGCAGGTAAGGATCAGTACACCAATCCCACTTGGCTCACCAAATTTCGTTCTTCTCGGTTAAACCGTTCCTTTGCAGGAACCGTTTTCATGTTTAGGTTTCACTCTGTTTTCTCCTATATGGAAACATGTAGTTGGAACTCTAAATCAAACACGGTTTGTGCTATCTCTTTGAAACTTGGCACAATAATGTAGTTCCAAGTTCTATCGCAATGGTTTGTGTCCTCTTGAAGTAGCCCCAAGCAGAGACTGACGAGAATCACTTTCATTGAAAGGGGTTGCCAAGCTTCCAAAAATCTACGAGTTTCCTGAAATCTCAGCAAACCTTTTTTGACCCAATCTTGATGATACTTGCAGGTACTGATCAGTACACCAATCCCACTTGGCTCACCAAATTTCGTTCTTCTCGGTTAAACCGTTCCTTTGCAGGAACCGTTTTCATGTTTAGGTTTCACTCTGTTTTCTCCTATATGGGTACATGTAGTTGGAACTCTAAATCAAACACGGTTTGTGCTAGCTCTTTGAAACTTGGCACAATAATGTAGTTCCAAGTTCTATCGCTATGGTTTGTGTCCTATTGAAGTAGCCCGAGCAGAGACTGACGAGAATCACTTTCATTGAAAGCGGTTGACAAGCTTCCAAAAAACTACGAGTTTTCTGAAATCTCAGCAAACCTTTTTTCACCCAATCTTGATGATACTTGCAGGTAATGATCAGTACACCAATCCCACTTGGATCACCAAATTTCGTTCATCTCGGTTAAACCGTTCCTTTGCAGGAACCGTTTTCATGTTTACGTTTCACTCTGTTTTCTCCTATATAGATACATGTAGTTGGAACTCTAAATCAAACACGGGTTGTGCTAGCTCTTTGAAAGTTGGCACAATAATGTAGTTCCCAGTTCTATCGCTATGGTTTCTGTCCTATTGAAGTAGCCCCAAGCAGAGACTGACGAGAATCACTTTCATTGAAAGGGGTTGCCAAGCTTACAAAAAACTACGAGTTTCCTGAAATCTCAGCAAACCTTTTTTCACCCAATCTTGATGATACTTGCAGGTAATGATCAGTACACCAATCCCACTTGGCTCACAAATTTCGTTCATCTCGGTTAAACCGATCCTTCGCAGGAACCGTTTTCATGTTTAGGTTTCACTCTGTTTTCTCCTATATAGATACATGTAGTTGGAACTCTAAATCAAACACGGTTTGTGCTAGCTCTTTGAAACTTGGCACAATAATGTAGTTCCACGTTCTATCACTATGAGTTGTGTCCTATTGAAGTAGCGCCAAGCAGAGACTGACGAGAATCACTTTCATTGAAAGGGATTGCCAAGCTTCCAAAAAAACTACGAGTTTCCTGAAATCTCAGCAAACCTTTTTTCACCCAATCTTGATGATACTTGCAGGTAAGGATCATAACACCAATCCCACTTGGCTCACCAAATTTCATTCTTCTCGGTTAAACCGTTCCTTTGTAGGAACCGTTTTCATGTTTAGGTTTCACTCTGTTTTCTCCTATATGGAAACATGTAGTTGGAACTCTAAATCAAACACGGTTGTGCTAGCTCTTTGAAACTTGGCACAATAATGTAGTTCCAAGTTCTATCGCTATGGTTTGTGTCCTATTGAAGTAGGCCCCAAGCAGAGACTGACCAGAATCACTTTCATTGAAAGGGGTTGCAAAGCTTCCAAAAAACTACGAGTTTAATGAAATCTCAGCAAACATTTTTTCACCCAATCTTGATGATACTTGCAGGTAAGGATCAGTACACCAATCCCACTTGGCTCACCAAATTTCGTTCTTCTCGGTTAAACCGTTCCTTTGCAGTAACCGTTTTCATGTTTAGGTTTCACTCTGTTTTCTCCTATATGGAAACATGTAGTTGGAACTCTAAATCAAACACGGTTTGTGCTATCTCTTTGAAACGTGGCACAATAATGTAGTTCCAAGTTCTATCGCAATGGTTTGTGTCCTCTTGAAGTAGCCCCAAGCAGAGACTGACGAGAATCACTTTCATTGAAAGGGGTTGCCAAGCTTCCAAAAATCTACGAGTTTCCTGAAATCTCAGCAAACCTTTTTTCACCCAATCTTGATGATACTTGCAGGTAAGGATCAGTACACCAATCCCACTTGGCTCACCAAATTTCGTTCTTCTCGGTTAAACCGTTCCTTTGCAGGAACCGTTTTCATGTTTAGGTTTCACTCTGTTTTCTCCTATATGGAAACATGTAGTTGGAACTCTAAATCAAACACGGTTTGTGCTATCTCTTTGAAACTTGGCACAATAATGTAGTTCCAAGTTCTATCGCAATGGTTTGTGTCCTCTTGAAGTAGCCCCAAGCAGAGACTGACGAGAATCACTTTCATTGAAAGGGGTTGCCAAGCTTCCAAAAATCTACGAGTTTCCTGAAATCTCAGCAAACCTTTTTTGACCCAATCTTGATGATACTTGCAGGTACTGATCAGTACGCCAATCCCACTTGGCTCACCAAATTTCGTTCTTCTCGGTTAAACCGTTCCTTTGCAGGAACCGTTTTCATGTTTAGGTTTCACTCTGTTTTCTCCTATATGGATACATGTAGTTGGAACTCTAAATCAAACACGGTTTGTGCTAGCTCTTTTAAACTTGGCACAATAATGTAGTTCCAAGTTCTATTGCTATGGTTTCTGTCCTATTGAAGTAGGCCCAAGCAGAGACTGACGAGAATCACTTTCATTGAAAGGGGTTGCAAAGCTTCCAAAAAACTACGAGTTTCCTGAAATCTCAGCAAACATTTTTTCACCCAATCTTGATGATACTTGCAGGTAATGATCAGTACACCAATCCCACTTGGCTTACCAAATTTCGTTCATCTCGGTTAAACCGTTCCTTTGCAGTAACCGTTTTCATGTTTAGGTTTCACTCTGTTTTCTCCTATATAGATTCATGTAGTTGGAACTCTAAATCAAACACGGTTTGTGCTATCTCTTTGAAACTTGGCACAATAATGTAGTTCCAAGTTCTATCGCAATGGTTTGTGTCCTCTTGAAGTAGCCCCAAGCAGAGACTGACGAGAATCACTTTCATTGAAAGGGGTTGCCAAGCTTCCAAAAATCTACGAGTTTCCTGAAATCTCAGCAAACCTTTTTTTACCCAATCTTGATGATACTTGCAGGTACTGATCAGTACACCAATCCCACTTGGCTCACCAAATTTCGTTCTTCTCGGTTAAACCGTTCCTTTGCAGGAACCGTTTTCATGTTTAGGTTTCACTCTGTTTTCTCCTATATGGGTACATGTAGTTGGAACTCTAAATCAAACACGGTTTGTGCTAGCTCTTTGAAACTTGGCACAATGATGTAGTTCCAAGTTCTATCGCTATGGTTTGTGTCCTATTGAAGTAGCCCGAGCAGAGACTGACGAGAATCACTTTCATTGAAAGCGGTTGACAAGCTTCCAAAAACTACGAGTTTTCTGAAATCTCAGCAAACCTTTTTTCACCCAATCTTGATGATACTTGCAGGTAATGATCAGTACACCAATCCCACTTGGATCACCAAATTTCGTTCATCTCGGTTAAACCGTTCCTTTGCAGGAACCGTTTTCATGTTTACGTTTCACTCTGTTTTCTCCTATATAGATACATGTAGTTGGAACTCTAAATCAAACACGGGTTGTGTTAGCTCTTTGAAAGTTGGCACAATAATGTAGTTCCCAGTTCTATCGCTATGGTTTCTGTCCTATTGAAGTAGCCCCAAGCAGAGACTGACGAGAATCACTTTCATTGAAAGGGGTTGCCAAGCTTACAAAAAACTACGAGTTTCCTGAAATCTCAGCAAACCTTTTTTCACCCAATCTTGATGATACTTGCAGGTAATGATCAGTACACCAATCCCACTTGGCTCACCAAATTTCGTTCATCTCGGTTAAACCGATCCTTCGCAGGAACCGTTTTCATGTTTAGGTTTCACTCTGTTTTCTCCTATATAGATACATGTAGTTGGAACTCTAAATCAAACACGGTTTGTGCTAGCTCTTTGAAACTTGGCACAATAATGTAGTTCCACGTTCTATCACTATGAGTTGTGTCCTATTGAAGTAGCGCCAAGCAGAGACTGACGAGAATCACTTTCATTGAAAGGGATTGCCAAGCTTCCAAAAAAACTACGAGTTTCCTGAAATCTCAGCAAACCTTTTTTCACCCAATCTTGATGATACTTGCAGGTAAGGATCATAACACCAATCCCACTTGGCTCACCAAATTTCATTCTTCTCGGTTAAACCGTTCCTTTGTAGGAACCGTTTTCATGTTTAGGTTTCACTCTGTTTTCTCCTATATGGAAACATGTAGTTGGAACTCTAAATCAAACACGGTTTGTGCTAGCTCTTTGAAACTTGGCACAATAATGTAGTTCCAAGTTCTATCGCTATGGTTTGTGTCCTATTGAAGTAGGCCCAAGCAGAGACTGACCAGAATCACTTTCATTGAAAGGGGTTGCAAAGCTTCCAAAAAACTACGAGTTTAATGAAATCTCAGCAAACATTTTTTCACCCAATCTTGATGATACTTGCAGGTAAGGATCAGTACACCAATCCCACTTGGCTCACCAAATTTCGTTCTTCTCGGTTAAACCGTTCCTTTGCAGTAACCGTTTTCATGTTTAGGTTTCACTCTGTTTTCTCCTATATGGAAACATGTAGTTGGAACTCTAAATCAAACACGGTTTGTGCTATCTCTTTGAAACGTGGCACAATAATGTAGTTCCAAGTTCTATCGCAATGGTTTGTGTCCTCTTGAAGTAGCCCCAAGCAGAGACTGACGAGAATCACTTTCATTGAAAGGGGTTGCCAAGCTTCCAAAAATCTACGAGTTTCCTGAAATCTCAGCAAACCTTTTTTCACCCAATCTTGATGATACTTGCAGGTAAGGATCAGTACACCAATCCCACTTGGCTCACCAAATTTCGTTCTTCTCGGTTAAACCGTTCCTTTGCAGGAACCGTTTTCATGTTTAGGTTTCACTCTGTTTTCTCCTATATGGAAACATGTAGTTGGAACTCTAAATCAAACACGGTTTGTGCTATCTCTTTGAAACTTGGCACAATAATGTAGTTCCAAGTTCTATCGCAATGGTTTGTGTCCTCTTGAAGTAGCCCCAAGCAGAGACTGACGAGAATCACTTTCATTGAAAGGGGTTGCCAAGCTTCCAAAAATCTACGAGTTTCCTGAAATCTCAGCAAACCTTTTTTGACCCAATCTTGATGATACTTGCAGGTACTGATCAGTACGCCAATCCCACTTGGCTCACCAAATTTCGTTCTTCTCGGTTAAACCGTTCCTTTGCAGGAACCGTTTTCATGTTTAGGTTTCACTCTGTTTTCTCCTATATGG
Organism: Urocitellus parryii; assembly: GCF_045843805.1. Classification (NCBI taxonomy): domain Eukaryota; kingdom Metazoa; phylum Chordata; class Mammalia; order Rodentia; family Sciuridae; genus Urocitellus; species Urocitellus parryii. The sequence goes on along the minus strand of NW_027552582.1, from coordinate 31,848 downwards.
ATACATGTAGTTGGAACTCTAAATCAAACACGGTTTGTGCTAGCTCTTTTAAACTTGGCACAATAATGTAGTTCCAAGTTCTATTGCTATGGTTTCTGTCCTATTGAAGTAGGCCCAAGCAGAGACTGACGAGAATCACTTTCATTGAAAGGGGTTGCAAAGCTTCCAAAAAACTACGAGTTTCCTGAAATCTCAGCAAACATTTTTTCACCCAATCTTGATGATACTTGCAGGTAATGATCAGTACACCAATCCCACTTGGCTTACCAAATTTCGTTCATCTCGGTTAAACCGTTCCTTTGCAGTAACCGTTTTCATGTTTAGGTTTCACTCTGTTTTCTCCTATATAGATTCATGTAGTTGGAACTCTAAATCAAACACGGTTTGTGCTATCTCTTTGAAACTTGGCACAATAATGTAGTTCCAAGTTCTATCGCAATGGTTTGTGTCCTCTTGAAGTAGCCCCAAGCAGAGACTGACGAGAATCACTTTCATTGAAAGGGGTTGCCAAGCTTCCAAAAATCTACGAGTTTCCTGAAATCTCAGCAAACCTTTTTTTTACCCAATCTTGATGATACTTGCAGGTACTGATCAGTACACCAATCCCACTTGGCTCACCAAATTTCGTTCTTCTCGGTTAAACCGTTCCTTTGCAGGAACCGTTTTCATGTTTAGGTTTCACTCTGTTTTCTCCTATATGGGTACATGTAGTTGGAACTCTAAATCAAACACGGTTTGTGCTAGCTCTTTGAAACTTGGCACAATGATGTAGTTCCAAGTTCTATCGCTATGGTTTGTGTCCTATTGAAGTAGCCCGAGCAGAGACTGACGAGAATCACTTTCATTGAAAGCGGTTGACAAGCTTCCAAAAAACTACGAGTTTTCTGAAATCTCAGCAAACCTTTTTTCACCCAATCTTGATGATACTTGCAGGTAATGATCAGTACACCAATCCCACTTGGATCACCAAATTTCGTTCATCTCGGTTAAACCGTTCCTTTGCAGGAACCGTTTTCATGTTTACGTTTCACTCTGTTTTCTCCTATATAGATACATGTAGTTGGAACTCTAAATCAAACACGGGTTGTGTTAGCTCTTTGAAAGTTGGCACAATAATGTAGTTCCCAGTTCTATCGCTATGGTTTCTGTCCTATTGAAGTAGCCCCAAGCAGAGACTGACGAGAATCACTTTCATTGAAAGGGGTTGCCAAGCTTACAAAAAACTACGAGTTTCCTGAAATCTCAGCAAACCTTTTTTCACCCAATCTTGATGATACTTGCAGGTAATGATCAGTACACCAATCCCACTTGGCTCACCAAATTTCGTTCTTCTCGGATAAACCGTTCCTTTGCAGGAACCGTTTTCATGTTTATGTTTCACTATGTTTTCTCCTATATGGATACATGTAGTTGGAACTCTAAATCAAACACGGTTTGTGCTAGCTTTTTGAAACTTGGCACAATAATGTAGTTCCAAGTTCTATCGCTATGGTTTGTGTCCTACTGAAGTAGCCCCAAGCAGATACTAACGAGAATCACTTTCATTGAAAGGGGTTGCAAAGCTTCCAAAAAACTACGAGTTTCCTGAAATCTCAGCAAACATTTTTTCACCCAATCTTGATGATACTTGCAGGTAATGATCACTACACCAATCCCACTTGGCTTACCAAATTTCGTTCATCTCGGTTAAACCGTTCCTTTGCAGTAACCGTTTTCATGTTTAGGTTTCACTCTGTTTTCTCCTATATAGATTCATGTAGTTGGAACTCTAAATCAAACACGGTTTGTGGTAGCTCTTTGAAACTTGGCACAATAATGTAGTTCCAAGTTCTATCGCTATGGTTTGTGTCCTATTGAAGTAGCCCCAAGCAGAGACTGACGAGAATCACTTTCATTGAAAGGGGTTGCCAAGCTTCCAAAAAACTACGAGTTTCGTGAAATCTCAGCAAACCTTTTTTCACCCAATCTTGATGATACTTGCAGGTAAGGATCAGTACACCAATCCCACTTGGCTCACCAAATTTCGTTCTTCTCGGTTAAACCGTTCCTTTGCAGGAACCGTTTTCATGTTAGCTTTCACTCTGTTTTCTCCTATATGGAAACATGTAGTTGGAACTCTAAATCAAACACGGTTTGTGCTATCTCTTTGAAACTTGGCACAATAATGTAGTTCCAAGTTCTATCGCAATGGTTTGTGTCCTCTTGAAGTAGCCCCAAGCAGAGACTGACGAGAATCAGTTTCATTGAAAGGGGTTGCCAAGCTTACAAAAATCTACGAGTTTCCTGAAATCTCAGCAAACCTTTTTTGACCCAATCTTGATGATACTTGCAGGTACTGATCAGTACGCCAATCCCACTTGGCTCACCAAATTTCGTTCTTCTCGGTTAAACCGTTCCTTTGCAGGAACCGTTTTCATGTTTAGGTTTCACTCTGTTTTCTCCTATATGGGTACATGTAGTTGGAACTCTAAATCAAACACGGTTTGTGCTAGCTCTTTGAAACTTGGCACAATAATGTAGTTCCAAGTTCTATCGCTATGGTTTGTGTCCTATTGAAGTAGGCCCAAGCAGAGACTGACGAGAATCACTTTCATTGAAAGGGGTTGCAAAGCTTCCAAAAAACTACGAGTTTCCTGAAATCTCAGCAAACATTTTTTCACCCAATCTTGATGATACTTGCAGGTAATGATCACTACACCAATCCCACTTGGCTTACCAAATTTCGTTCATCTCGGTTAAACCGTTCCTTTGCAGTAACCGTTTTCATGTTTAGGTTTCACTCTGTTTTCTCCTATATAGATTCATGTAGTTGGAACTCTAAATCAAACACGGTTTGTGGTAGCTCTTTGAAACTTGGCACAATAATGTAGTTCCAAGTTCTATCGCTATGGTTTGTGTCCTATTGAAGTAGCCCCAAGCAGAGACTGACGAGAATCACTTTCATTGAAAGGGGTTGCCAAGCTTCCAAAAAACTACGAGTTTCCTGAAATCTCAGCAAACCTTTTTTCACCCAATCTTGATGATACTTGCAGGTAAGGATCAGTACACCAATCCCACTTGGCTCACCAAATTTCGTTCTTCTCGGTTAAACCGTTCCTTTGCAGGAACCGTTTTCATGTTTAGGTTTCACTCTGTTTTCTCCTATATGGAAACATGTAGTTGGAACTCTAAATCAAACACGGTTTGTGCTATCTTTTTGAAACTTGGCACAATAATGTAGTTCCAAGTTCTATCGCAATGGTTTGTGTCCTCTTGAAGTAGCCCCAAGCAGAGACTGACGAGAATCACTTTCATTGAAAGGGGTTGCCAAGCTTCCAAAAATCTACGAGTTTCCTGAAATCTCAGCAAACCTTTTTTGACCCAATCTTGATGATACTTGCAGGTACTGATCAGTACACCAATCCCACTTGGCTCACCAAATTTCGTTCTTCTCGGTTAAACCGTTCCTTTGCAGGAACCGTTTTCATGTTTAGGTTTCACTCTGTTTTCTCCTATATGGGTACATGTAGTTGGAACTCTAAATCAAACACGGTTTGTGCTAGCTCTTTGAAACTTGGCACAATAATGTAGTTCCAAGTTCTATCGCTATGGTTTGTGTCCTATTGAAGTAGCCCGAGCAGAGACTGACGAGAATCACTTTCATTGAAAGCGGTTGACAAGCTTCCAAAAAACTACGAGTTTTCTGAAATCTCAGCAAACCTTTTTTCACCCAATCTTGATGATACTTGCAGGTAATGATCAGTACACCAATACCACTTGGATCACCAAATTTCGTTCATCTCGGTTAAACCGTTCCTTTGCAGGAACCGTTTTCATGTTTACGTTTCACTCTGTTTTCTCCTATATAGATACATGTAGTTGGAACTCTAAATCAAACACGGGTTGTGTTAGCTCTTTGAAAGTTGGCACAATAATGTAGTTCCCAGTTCTATCGCTATGGTTTCTGTCCTATTGAAGTAGCCCCAAGCAGAGACTGACGAGAATCACTTTCATTGAAAGGGGTTGCCAAGCTTACAAAAAACTACGAGTTTCCTGAAATCTCAGCAAACCTTTTTTCACCCAATCTTGATGATACTTGCAGGTAATGATCAGTACACCAATCCCACTTGGCTCACCAAATTTCGTTCATCTCGGTTAAACCGATCCTTTGCAGGAACCGTTTTCATGTTTAGGTTTCACTCTGTTTTCTCCTATATAGATACATGTAGTTGGAACTCTAAATCAAACACGGTTTGTGCTAGCTCTTTGAAACTTGGCACAATAATGTAGTTCCACGTTCTATCACTATGGGTTGTGTCCTATTGAAGTAGCGCCAAGCAGAGACTGACGAGAATCACTTTCATTGATAGGGGTTGCCAAGCTTCCAAAAAAACTACGAGTTTCCTGAAATCTCAGCAAACCTTTTTTCACCCAATCTTGATGATACTTGCAGGTAAGGATCAGTACACCAATCCCACTTGGCTCACCAAATTTCGTTCTTCTCGGTTAAACCGTTCCTTTGTAGGAACCGTTTTCATGTTTAGGTTTCACTCTGTTTTCTCCTATATGGAAACATGTAGTTGGAACTCTAAATCAAACACGGTTTGTGCTAGCTCTTTGAAACTTGGCACAATAATGTAGTTCCAAGTTCTATCGCTATGGTTTGTGTCCTATTGAAGTAGGCCCAAGCAGAGACTGACCAGAATCACTTTCATTGAAAGGGGTTGCAAAGCTTCCAAAAAACTACGAGTTTCCTGAAATCTCAGCAAACATTTTTTCACCCAATCTTGATGATACTTGCAGGTAAGGATCAGTACACCAATCCCACTTGGCTCACCAAATTTCGTTCTTCTCGGTTAAACCGTTCCTTTGCAGTAACCGTTTTCATGTTTAGGTTTCACTCTGTTTTCTCCTATATGGAAACATGTAGTTGGAACTCTAAATCAAACACGGTTTGTGCTATCTCTTTGAAACGTGGCACAATAATGTAGTTCCAAGTTCTATCGCAATGGTTTGTGTCCTCTTGAAGTAGCCCCAAGCAGAGACTGACGAGAATCACTTTCATTGAAAGGGGTTGCCAGGCTTCCAAAAATCTACGAGTTTCCTGAAATCTCAGCAAACCTTTTTTGACCCAATCTTGATGATACTTGCAGGTACTGATCAGTACGCCAATCCCACTTGGCTCACCAAATTTCGTTCTTCTCGGTTAAACCGTTCCTTTGCAGGAAACGTTTTCATGTTTAGGTTTCACTCTGTTTTCTCCTATATGGAAACATGTAGTTGGAACTCTAAATCAAACACGGTTTGTGCTAGCTCTTTGAAACTTGGCACAATAATGTAGTTCCAAGTTCAATCGCTATGGTTTGTGTCCTATTGAAGTAGGCCCAAGCAGAGACTGACCAGAATCACTTTCATTGAAAGGGGTTGCAAAGCTTCCAAAAAACTACGAGTTTCCTGAAATCTCAGCAAACATTTTTTCACCCAATCTTGATGATACTTGCAGGTAAGGATCAGTACACCAATCCCACTTGGCTCACCAAATTTCGTTCTTCTCGGTTAAACCGTTCCTTTGCAGTAACCGTTTTCATGTTTAGGTTTCACTCTGTTTTCTCCTATATGGAAACATGTAGTTGGAACTCTAAATCAAACACGGTTTGTGCTATCTCTTTGAAACGTGGCACAATAATGTAGTTCCAAGTTCTATCGCAATGGTTTGTGTCCTCTTGAAGTAGCCCCAAGCAGAGACTGACGAGAATCACTTTCATTGAAAGGGGTTGCCAGGCTTCCAAAAATCTACGAGTTTCCTGAAATCTCAGCAAACCTTTTTTGACCCAATCTTGATGATACTTGCAGGTACTGATCAGTACGCCAATCCCACTTGGCTCACCAAATTTCGTTCTTCTCGGTTAAACCGTTCCTTTGCAGGAACCGTTTTCATGTTTAGGTTTCACTCTGTTTTCTCCTATATGGGTACATGTAGTTGGAACTCTAAATCAAACACGGTTTGTGCTAGCTCTTTGAAACTTGGCACAATAATGTATTTCCAAGTTCTATCGCTATGGTTTGTGTCCTATTGAAGTAGCCCGAGCAGAGACTGACGAGAATCACTTTCATTGAAAGGGGTTGCCAAGCTTCCAAAAATCTACGAGTTTCCTGAAATCTCAGCAAACCTTTTTTCACCCAATCTTGATGATACTTGCAGGTAATGATCAGTACACCAATCCCACATGGCTCACCAAATTTCGTTCGTCTCGGTTAAACCGTTCCTTTGCAGGAACCGTTTTCATGTTTAGGTTTCACTCTGTTTTCGGCTATATGGAAACATGTAGTTGGAACACTAAATCAAACACGGTTTGTGCTAGCTCTTTGAAACTTGGCACAATAATGTAGTTCAAAGTTCAATCGCTATGGTTTGTGTCCTCTTGATGTAGCCCCAAGCAGAGACTGACGAGAATCACTTTCATTGAAAGGGGTTGCCAAGCTTACAAAAAACTACGAGTTTCCTGAAATCTCAGCAAACCTTTTTTCACCCAATCTTGATGATACTTGCAGGTAATGATCAGTACACCAATCCCACTTGGCTCACCAAATTTCGTTCTTCTCGGATAAACCGTTCCTTTGCAGGAACCGTTTTCATGTTTAGGTTTCACTATGTTTTCTCCTATATGGATACATGTAGTTGGAACTCTAAATCAAACACGGTTTGTGCTAGCTTTTTGAAACTTGGCACAATAATGTAGTTCCAAGTTCTATCGCTATGGTTTGTGTCCTACTGAAGTAGCCCCAAGCAGAGACTAACGAGAATCACTTTCATTGAAAGGGGTTGCCAACCTTCCAAAAAACTACGAGTTTCCTGAAATCTCAGCAAACATTTTTTCACCCAATCTTGATGATACTTGCAGGTAATGATCAGTACAGCAATCCCACTTGGCTCACTAAATTTCGTTCTTCTCAGTTAAACCGTTCCTTTGCAGGAACCGTTTTCATGTTTAGGTTTCACTCTGTTTTCTCCTATATGGATACATGTAGTTGGAACTCTAAATCAAACACGGTTTGTGCTAGCTCTTTTAAACTTGGCACAATAATGTAGTTCCAAGTTCTATTGCTATGGTTTGTGTCCTATTGAAGTAGGCCCAAGCAGAGACTGACGAGAAGCACTTTCATTGAAAGGGGTTGCAAAGCTTCCAAAAAACTACGAGTTTCCTGAAATCTCAGCAAACATTTTTTCACCCAATCTTGATGATACTTGCAGGTAATGATCACTACACCAATCCCACTTGGCTTACCAAATTTCGTTCATCTCGTTTAAACCGTTCCTTTGCAGTAACCGTTTTCATGTTTAGGTTTCACTCTGTTTTCTCCTATATAGATTCATGTAGTTGGAACTCTAAATCAAACACGGTTTGTGGTAGCTCTTTGAAACTTGGCACAATAATGTAGTTCCAAGTTCTATCGCTATGGTTTGTGTCCTATTGAAGTAGCCCCAAGCAGAGACTGACGAGAATCACTTTCATTGAAAGGGGTTGCCAAGCTTCCAAAAAACTACGAGTTTCCTGAAATCTCAGCAAACCTTTTTTCACCCAATCTTGATGATACTTGCAGGTAAGGATCAGTACACCAATCCCACTTGGCTCACCAAATTTCGTTCTTCTCGGTTAAACCGTTCCTTTGCAGGAACCGTTTTCATGTTTAGGTTTCACTCTGTTTTCTCCTATATGGAAACATGTAGTTGGAACTCTAAATCAAACACGGTTTGTGCTAGCTCTTTGAAACTTGGCACAATAATGTAGTTCCAAGTTCTATCGCTATGGTTTGTGTCCTATTGAAGTAGCCCGAGCAGAGACTGACGAGAATCACTTTCATTGAAAGGGGTTGCCAAGCTTCCAAAAATCTACGAGTTTCCTGAAATCTCAGCAAACCTTTTTTCACCCAATCTTGATGATACTTGCAGGTAATGATCAGTACACCAATCCCACATGGCTCACCAAATTTCGTTCGTCTCGGTTAAACCGTTCCTTTGCAGGAACCGTTTTCATGTTTAGGTTTCACTCTGTTTTCGGCTATATGGAAACATGTAGTTGGAACACTAAATCAAACACGGTTTGTGCTAGCTCTTTGAAACTTGGCACAATAATGTAGTTCAAAGTTCAATCGCTATGGTTTGTGTCCTCTTGATGTAGCCCCAAGCAGAGACTGACGAGAATCACTTTCATTGAAAGGGGTTGCCAAGCTTACAAAAAACTACGAGTTTCCTGAAATCTCAGCAAACCTTTTTTCACCCAATCTTGATGATACTTGCAGGTAAGGATCAGTACACCAATCCCACTTGGCTCACCAAATTTCGTTCTTCTCGGATAAACCGTTCCTTTGCAGGAACCGTTTTCATGTTTAGGTTTCACTATGTTTTCTCCTATATGGATACATGTAGTTGGAACTCTAAATCAAACACGGTTTGTGCTAGCTTTTTGAAACTTGGCACAATAATGTAGTTCCAAGTTCTATCGCTATGGTTTGTGTCCTACTGAAGTAGCCCCAAGCAGAGACTAACGAGAATCACTTTCATTGAAAGGGGTTGCCAACCTTCCAAAAAACTACGAGTTTCCTGAAATCTCAGCAAACCTTTTTTCACCCAATCTTGATGATACTTGCAGGTAATGATCAGTACAGCAATCCCACTTGGCTCACTAAATTTCGTTCTTCTCGGTTAAACCGTTCCTTTGCAGGAACCGTTTTCATGTTTAGGTTTCACTCTGTTTTCTCCTATATGGATACATGTAGTTGGAACTCTAAATCAAACACGGTTTGTGCTAGCTCTTTTAAACTTGGCACAAAAATGTAGTTCCAAGTTCTATTGCTATGGTTTGTGTCCTATTGAAGTAGGCCCAAGCAGAGACTGACGAGAAGCACTTTCATTGAAAGGGGTTGCAAAGCTTCCAAAAAACTACGAGTTTCCTGAAATCTCAGCAAACATTTTTTCACCCAATCTTGATGATACTTGCAGGTAATGATCACTACACCAATCCCACTTGGCTTACCAAATTTCGTTCATCTCGGTTAAACCGTTCCTTTGCAGTAACCGTTTTCATGTTTAGGTTTCACTCTGTTTTCTCCTATATAGATTCATGTAGTTGGAACTCTAAATCAAACACGGTTTGTGGTAGCTCTTTGAAACTTGGCACAATAATGTAGTTCCAAGTTCTATCGCTATGGTTTGTGTCCTATTGAAGTAGCCCCAAGCAGAGACTGACGAGAATCACTTTCATTGAAAGGGGTTGCCAAGCTTCCAAAAAACTACGAGTTTCCTGAAATCTCAGCAAACCTTTTTTCACCCAATCTTGATGATACTTGCAGGTAAGGATCAGTACACCAATCCCACTTGGCTCACCAAATTTCGTTCTTCTCGGTTAAACCGTTCCTTTGCAGGAACCGTTTTCATGTTTAGGTTTCACTCTGTTTTCTCCTATATGGAAACATGTAGTTGGAACTCTAAATCAAACACGGTTTGTGCTATCTCTTTGAAACTTGGCACAATAATGTAGTTCCAAGTTCTATCGCAATGGTTTGTGTCCTCTTGAAGTAGCCCCAAGCAGAGACTGACGAGAATCACTTTCATTGAAAGGGGTTGCCAAGCTTCCAAAAATCTACGAGTTTCCTGAAATCTCAGCAAACCTTTTTTGACCCAATCTTGATGATACTTGCAGGTACTGATCAGTACACCAATCCCACTTGGCTCACCAAATTTCGTTCTTCTCGGTTAAACCGTTCCTTTGCAGGAACCGTTTTCATGTTTAGGTTTCACTCTGTTTTCTCCTATATGGGTACATGTAGTTGGAACTCTAAATCAAACACGGTTTGTGCTAGCTCTTTGAAACTTGGCACAATAATGTAGTTCCAAGTTCTATCGCTATGGTTTGTGTCCTATTGAAGTAGCCCGAGCAGAGACTGACGAGAATCACTTTCATTGAAAGCGGTTGACAAGCTTCCAAAAAACTACGAGTTTTCTGAAATCTCAGCAAACCTTTTTTCACCCAATCTTGATGATACTTGCAGGTAATGATCAGTACACCAATCCCACTTGGATCACCAAATTTCGTTCATCTCGGTTAAACCGTTCCTTTGCAGGAACCGTTTTCATGTTTACGTTTCACTTTGTTTTCTCCTATATAGATACATGTAGTTGGAACTCTAAATCAAACACGGGTTGTGCTAGCTCTTTGAAAGTTGGCACAATAATGTAGTTCCCAGTTCTATCGCTATGGTTTCTGTCCTATTGAAGTAGCCCCAAGCAGAGACTGACGAGAATCACTTTCATTGAAAGGGGTTGCCAAGCTTCCAAAAAACTACGAGTTTCCTGAAATCTCAGCAAACCTTTTTTGACCCAATCTTGATGATACTTGCAGGTACTGATCAGTACACCAATCCCACTTGGCTCACCAAATTTCGTTCTTCTCGGTTAAACCGTTCCTTTGCAGGAACCGTTTTCATGTTTAGGTTTCACTCTGTTTTCTCCTATATGGGTACATGTAGTTGGAACTCTAAATCAAACACGGTTTGTGCTAGCTCTTTGAAACTTGGCACAATAATGTAGTTCCAAGTTCTATCGCTATGGTTTGTGTCCTATTGAAGTAGCCCGAGCAGAGACTGACGAGAATCACTTTCATTGAAAGGGGTTGACAAGCTTCCAAAAAACTACGAGTTTCCTGAAATCTCAGCAAACCTTTTTTCACCCAATCTTGATGATACTTGCAGGTAAGGATCAGTACACCAGTCCCACTTGGCTCACCAAATTTCGTTCTTCTCAGTTAAACCGTTCCTTTGCAGGAACCGTTTTCATGTTTAGGTTTCACTCTGTTTTCTCATATATGGAAACATGTAGTTGGAACTCTAAAATCAAACACGGTTTATGCTATCTCTTTGAAACTTGGCACAATAATGTAGTTCCAAGTTCTATCGCAATGGTTTGTGTCCTCTTGAAGTAGCCCCAAGCAGAGACTGACGAGAATCACTTTCATTGAAAGGGGTTGCCAAGCTTCCAAAAATCTACAAGTTTCCTGAAATCTCAGCAAACCTTTCTTGACCCAATCTTGATGATACTTTCAGGTACTGATCTCTACACCAATCCCACTTGGCTTACCAAATTTCGTTCATCTCGGTTAAACCGTTCCTTTGCAGGAACCGTTTTCATGTTTAGGTTTCACTCTGTTTTCTCCTATATGGAAACATGTAGTTGGAACTCTAAATCAAACACGGTTTGTGCTAGCTCTTTCAAACTTGGCACAATAATGTAGTTCCACGTTCTATCACTATGGGTTGTGTCCTATTGAAGTAGCGCCAAGCAGAGACTGACGAGAATCACTTTCATTGAAAGGGGTTGCCAAGCTTCCAAAAAAACTACGAGTTTCCTGAAATCTCAGCAAACCTTTTTTCACCCAATCTTGATGATACTTGCAGGTAAGGATCAGTACACCAATCCCACTTGGCTCACCAAATTTCGTTCTTCTCGGTTAAACCGTTCCTTTGCAGGAACCGTTTTCATGTTTAGGTTTCACTCTGTTTTCTCCTATATGGAAACATGTAGTTGGAACTCTAAATCAAACACGGTTTGTGCTATCTCTTTGAAACGTGGCACAATAATGTAGTTCCAAGTTCTATCGCAATGGTTTGTGTCCTCTTGAAGTAGCCCCAAGCAGAGACTGACGGGAATCACTTTCATTGAAAGGGGTTGCCAAGCTTCCAAAAATCTACGAGTTTCCTGAAATCTCAGCAAACCTTTTTTCACCCAATCTTGATGATACTTGCAGGTACTGATCAGTACACCAATCCCACTTGGCTCACCAAATTTCGTTCTTCTCGGTTAAACCGTTACTTTGCAGGAACCGTTTTCATGTTTAGGTTTCACTCTGTTTTCTCCTATATGGATACATGTAGTTGGAACTCTAAATCAAACACGGTTTGTGCTATCTCTTTGAAACTTGGCACAATAATGTAGTTCCAAGTTCTATCGCTATGGTTTGTGTCCTATTGAAGTAGCCCGAGCAGAGACTGACGAGAATCACTTTCATTGAAAGGGGTTGACAAGCTTCCAAAAAACTACGAGTTTTCTGAAATCTCAGCAAACCTTTTTTCACCCAATCTTGATGATACTTGCAGGTAATGATCACTACACCAATCCCACTTGGATCACCAAATTTCGTTCATCTCGGTTAAACCGTTCCTTTGCAGGAAACGTTTTCATGTTTAGGTTTCACTCTGTTTTCTCCTATATAGATACATGTAGTTGGAACTCTAAATCAAACACGGGTTGTGCTAGCTCTTTGAAAGTTGGCACAATAATGTAGTTCCCAGTTCTATCGCTATGGTTTCTGTCCTATTGAAGTAGCCCCAAGCAGAGACTGACGAGAATCACTTTCATTGAAAGGGGTTGCCAAGCTTCCAAAAAACTACGAGTTTCCTGAAATCTCAGCAAACCGTTTTTCACCCAATCTTGATGATACTTGCAGGTAATGATCAGTACACCAATCCCACTTGGCTCACCAAATTTCGTTCATCTCGGTTAAACCGATCATTTGCAGGAACCGTTTTCATGTTTAGGTTTCACTCTGTTTTCTCCTATATAGATACATGTAGTTGGAACTCTAAATCAAACACGGTTTGTGGTAGATCTTTGAAAGTTGGCACAATAATGTAGTTCCAAGTTCTATCGCTATGGTTTGTGTCCTATTGAAGTAGCCCCAAGCAGAGACTGACGAGAATCACTTTCATTGAAAGGGGTGCAAAGCTTCCAAAAAACTACGAGTTTCCTGAAATCTCAGCAAACATTTTTTCACCCAATCCTGATGATACTTGCAGGTAAGGATCAGTACACCAGTCCCACTTGGCTCACCAAATTTCGTTCTTCTCAGTTAAACCGTTCCTTTGCAGGAACCGTTTCATGTTTAGGTTTCACTCTGTTTTCTCATATATGGAAACATGTAGTTGGAACTCTAAATCAAACACGGTTTATGCTATCTCTTTGAAACTTGGCACAATAATGTAGTTCCAAGTTCTATCGCAATGGTTTGTGTCCTCTTGAAGTAGCCCCAAGCAGAGACTGACGAGAATCACTTTCATTGAAAGGGGTTGCCAAGCTTCCAAAAATCTACAAGTTTCCTGAAATCTCAGCAAACCTTTTTTGACCCAATCTTGATGATACTTGCAGGTTACTGATCAGTACACCAATCCCACTTGGCTCACCAAATTTCGTTCTTCTCGGTTAAACCGTTACTTTGCAGGAACCGTTTTCATGTTTAGGTTTCACTCTGTTTTCTCCTGTATGGATACATGTAGTTGGAACTCTAAATCAAACACGGTTTGTGCTAGCTCTTTGAAACTTGGCACAATAATGTAGTTCCAAGTTCTATTGCTATGGTTTGTGTCCTATTGAAGTAGGCCCAAGCAGAGACTGACGAGAATCACTTTCATTGAAAGGGGTTGCAAAGCTTCCAAAAACTACGAGTTTCCTGAAATCTCAGCAAACATTTTTTCACCCAATCTTGATGATACTTGCAGGTAATGATCTCTACACCAATCCCACTTGGCTTACCAAATTTCGTTCATCTCGGTTAAACCGTTCCTTTGCAGTAACCGTTTTCATGTTTAGGTTTCACTCTGTTTTCTCCTATATAGATACATGTAGTTGGAACTCTAAATCAAACACGGTTTGTGGTAGCTCTTTGAAACTTGGCACAATAATGTAGTTCCAAGTTCTATCGCTATGGTTTGTGTCCTATTGAAGTAGCCCCAAGCAGAGACTGACGAGAATCACTTTCATTGAAAGGGGTTGCCAAGCTTCCAAAAAACTACGAGTTTCCTGAAATCTCAGCAAACCTTTTTTCACCCAATTCTTGATGATACTTGCAGGTACTGATCAGTACACCAATCCCACTTGGCTCACCAAATTTCGTTCTTCTCGGTTAAACCGTTCCTTTGCAGGAACCGTTTTCATGTTTAGGTTTCACTCTGTTTTCTCCTATATGGATACATGTAGTTGGAACTCTAAATCAAACACGGTTTGTGCTAGCTCTTTGAAACTTGGCACAATAATGTAGTTCCAAGTTCTATCGCTATGGTTTGTGTCCTATTGAAGTAGCCCGAGCAGAGACTGACGAGAATCACTTTCATTGAAAGGGGTTGCCAAGCTTCCAAAAAACTACGAGTTTCCTGAAATCTCAGCAAAACCTTTTTTCACCCAATCTTGATGATACTTGCAGGTAATGATCAGTACACCAATCCCACTTGGATCACCAAATTTCGTTCATCTCGGTTAAACCGTTCCTTTGCAGGAAACGTTTTCATGTTTACGTTTCACTCTGTTTTCTCCTCTATAGATACATGTAGTTGGAACTCTAAATCAAACACGGGTTGTGCTAGCTCTTTGAAAGTTGGCACAATAATGTAGTTCCCAGTTCTATCGCTATGGTTTCTGTCCTATTGAAGTAGCCCCAAGCAGAGACTGACGAGAATCACTTTCATTGAAAGGGGTTGCCAAGCTTCCAAAAAACTACGAGTTTCCTGAAATCTCAGCAAACCTTTTTTTCACCCAATCTTGATGATACTTGCAGGTAATGATCAGTACACCAATCCCACTTGGCTCACCAAATTTCGTTCATCTCGGTTAAACCGATCCTTTGCAGGAACCGTTTTCATGTTTAGGTTTCACTCTGTTTTCTCCTATATAGATACATGTAGTTGGAACTCTAAATCAAACACGGTTTGTGGTAGATCTTTGAAAGTTGGCACAATAATGTAGTTCCAAGTTTTATCGCTATGGTTTGTGTCCTATTGAAGTAGCCCCAAGCAGAGACTGACGAGAATCACTTTCATTGAAAGGGGTTGCAAAGCTTCCAAAAAACTACGAGTTTCCTGAAATCTCAGCAAACATTTTTTCACCCAATCTTGATGATACTTGCAGGTAAGGATCAGTACACCAGTACCACTTGGCTCACCAAATTTCGTTCTTCTCAGGTTAAACCGTTCCTTTGCAGGAACCGTTTTCATGTTTAGGTTTCACTCTGTTTTCTCATATATGGAAACATGTAGTTGGAACTCTAAATCAAACACGGTTTATGCTATCTCTTTGAAACTTGGCACAATAATGTAGTTCCAAGTTCTATCGCAATGGTTTGTGTCCTCTTGAAGTAGCCCCAAGCAGAGACTGACGAGAATCCCTTTCATTGAAAGGGGTTGCCAAGCTTCCAAAAATCTACGAGTTTCCTGAAATCTCAGCAAACCTTTTTTCACCCAATCTTGATGATACTTGCAGGTACTGATCAGTACACCAATCCCACTTGGCTCACCAAATTTCGTTCTTCTCGGTTAAACCGTTCCTTTGCAGGAACCGTTTTCATGTTTAGGTTTCACTCTGTTTTCTCCTATATAGATACATGTAGTTGGAACTCTAAATCAAACACGGTTTGTGCTAGATCTTTGAAACTTGGCACAATAATGTAGTTCCAAGTTCTATCGCTATGGTTTGTGTCCTATTGAAGTAGCCCCAAGCAGAGACTGACGAGAATCACTTTCATTGAAAGGGGTTGCCAAGCTTCCAAAAATCTACGAGTTTCCTGAAATCTCAGCAAACCTTTTTTCACCCAATCTTATGATACTTGCAGGTAATAATCAGTACACCAGTCCCACTTGGCTCACCAAATTTCGTTCTTCTTGGTTAAACCGTTCCTTTGCAGGAACCGTTTTCATGTTTAGGTTTCACTCTGTTTTCTCCTATATGGATACATGTAGTTGGAACTCTAAATGAAACACGGTTTGTGCTAGCTCTTTGAAACTTGGCACAATAATGTAGTTCCAAGTTCTATCGCTATGGTTTGTGTCCTATTGAAGTAGCCAGAAGCAGAGACTGACGAGAATCACTTTCATTGAAAGGAGTTGCAAAGCTTCCAAAAAACTACGAGTTTCCTGAAATCTCAGCAAACCTTTTTTCACCCAATCTTGATGATACTTGCAGGTAATGATCAGTACACCAATCCCTCTTGGATCACCAAATTTCGTTCATCTCGGTTAAACCGTTCCTTTGCAGGAACCGTTTTCATGTTTAGGTTTCACTCTCTTTTCTCCTATATGGATACATGTAGTTGGAACTCTAAATCAAACACGGTTTGTGCTAGCTCTTTGAAACTTGCACAATAATGTAGTTCCAAGTTCTATCGCTATGGTTTGTGTCCTATTGAAGTAGCCCCAAGCAGAGACTGACGAGAATCACTTTCATTGAAAGGGGTTGCCAAGCTTCCAAAAATTTACGAGTTTCCTGAAATCTCAGCAAACCTTTTTTCACCCAATCTTGATGATACTTGCAGGTAATGATCAGTACACCAGGCCCACTTGGCTCACCAAATTTCGATCTTCTCGGTTAAACCGTTCCTTTGCAGGAACCATTTTCATGTTTAGGTTTCACTCTGTTTTCTCCTATATGGAAACATGTAGTTGGAACTCTAAATCAAACACCGTTTGTGCTATCTCTTTGAAACTTGGCACAATAATGTAGTTCCAAGTTCTATCACAATGGTTTGTGTCCTCTTGAAGTAGCCCCAAGCAGAGACTGACGAGAATCACTTTCATTGAAAGGGGTTGCCAAGCTTCCAAAAATCTACGAGTTTCCTGAAAATCTCAGCAAACCTTTTTTTCACCCAATCTTGATGATACTTGCAGGTAATGATCAGTACACCAGTCCCACTTGGCTCACCAAATTTCGTTCTTCTTGGTTAAACCGTTCCTTTGCAGGAACTGTTTTCATGTTTAGGTTTCACTCTGTTTTCTCCTATAAGGATACATGTAGTTGGAACTCTAAATCAAACACGGTTGGTGCTAGCTCTTTGAAACTTGGCACAATAATGTAGTTCCAAGTTCTATCGCTATGTTTTTTGTCCTATTGAAGTAGCCCCAAGCAGAGACTGACGAGAATCACTTTCATTGAAATTGGTTGCCAAGCTTCCAAAAAACGACGAGTTTCCTGAAATCTCAGCAAACCTTTTTTCACCAATCTTGATGATACTTGCAGGTAATGATCAGTACACCAATCCCACTTGGCTCACATAATTTCGTTCTTCTCGGTTAAACCGTTCCTTGCAGGATCCGTTTTCATGTTTAGGTTTCACTCTGTTTTCTCCTATATGGATACATGTAGTTGGAACTCTAAATCAAACACGGTTTGTGCTAGCTCTTTGAAACTTGGCACAATAATGTAGTTCCAAGTTCTATCGCTATGGTTTGTGTCCCATTGAAATAGCCCCAAGCAGAGACTGACGAGAATCACTTTCTTGAAAGGGGTTTCAAAGCTTCCAAAAAACTACGAGTTTCCTGAAATCTCAGCAAACCTTTTTTCACCCAATCTTGATGATAATTGCAGGTAATGATCAGTACACCAATCCCACTTGGCTCACCAAATTTCGTTCATCTCGGTTAAACCGTTCCTTTGCAGGAACCGTTTTCATGTTTAGGTTTCACTTTGTTTTCTCCTATATAGGTACATGTAGTTGGAACTCTAAATCAAACACGGTTTGTGGAAGCTCTTTGAAACTTGGCACAATAATGTAGTTCCAAGTTCTATCGCTATGGTTTGTGTCCTATTGAAGTAGCCCCAAGCAGAGACTGACGAGAATCAATTTCATTGAAAGGGGTTGCCAAGCTTCCAAAAATCTACGAGTTTCCTGAAATCTCAGCAAACCTTTTTTCACCCAATCTTGATGATACTTGCAGGTAATGATCAGTACACCAGTCCCACTTGGCTCACCAAATTTCGTTCTTCTCGGTTAAACCGTTCCTTTGCAGGAACCGTTTTCATGTTTAGGTTTCACTCTGTTTTCTCCTATATGGGTATATGTAGTTGGAACTCTAAATCAAACACGGTTTGTGCTAGATCTTTGAAACTTGGCACAATAATGTAGTTCCAAGTTCTATCGCTATGGTTTGTGTCCTATTGAAGTAGCCCGAGCAGAGACTGACGAGAATCAGTTTCATTGAAAGGGGTTGACAAGCTTCCAAAAAACTACGAGTTTTCTGAAATCTCAGCAAACATTTTTTCACCCAATCTTGATGATACTTGCAGGTAATGATCAGTACACCAATCCCACTTGGATCACCAAATTTTGTTCATCTCGGTTAAACCGTTCCTTTACAGGAACCGTTTTCATGTTTAGGTTTCACTCTGTTTTCTCCTATATAGATACATGTAGTTGGAACTATAAATCAAACACGGTTTGTGCTAGCTCTTTGAAACTTGGCACAATAATGTAGTTCCAAGTTCTATCGCTATGGTTTGTGTCCTATTGAAGTAGCCCCAAGCAGAGACTGACGAGAATCACTTTCATTGAAAGGGGTTGCCAAGCTTCCAAAAAACTACGAGTTTCCTGAAATCTCAGCAAACCTTTTTTCACCCAATCTTGATGATACTTGCAGGTAAGGATCAGTACACCAATCCCACTTGGCTCACCAAATTTCGTTCTTCTCGGTTAAACCGTTCCTTTGCAGGAACCGTTTTCATGTTTAGGTTTCACTCTGTTTTCTTCTATATGGAAACATGTAGTTGGAACGCTAAATCAAACACGGTTTGTGCTAGCTCTTTGAAACTTGGCACAAAATGTAGTTCCAAGTTCTATTGCAATGGTTTGTGTCCTCTTGAAGTAGCCCCAAGCAGAGACTGACGAGAATCACTTTCAATGAAAGGGGTTGCCAAGCTTCCAAAAATCTACGAGTTTCCTGAAATCTCAGCAAACCTTTTTTCACCCAATCTTGATGATACTTGCAGGTAATGATCAGTAAACCAATCCCACTTGGCTCACCAAATTCCGTTCTTCTCGGTTAAACCGTTCCTTTGCAGGAACTGTTTTCATGTTTAGGTTTCACTCTGTTTTCTCCTAGATGGATACATGTAGCTGGAACTCTAAATCAAACACGGTTTGTGCTAGCTCTTTGAAACTTGGCACAATAATGTAGTTCCAAGTTCTATCGCTATGGTTTGTGTCCTATTGAAGTAGCCCGAGCAGAGACTGACGAGAATCAGTTTCATTGAAAGGGGTTGACAAGCTTCCAAAAAACTACGAATATTTCTGAAATCTCAGTAAACCTTTTTTCACCCAATCTTGATGATACTTGCAGGTAGTGATCAGTACACCAATCCCACTTGGATCACCAAATTTCGTTCATCTGGGTTAAACCGTTCCTTTGCAGGAACCGTTTTCATGTTTAGGTTTCACTCTGTTTTCTCCTATATAGATACATGTAGTTGGAACTCTAAATCAAACACGGTTTGTGCTAGCTCTTTGAAAGTTGCCACAATAATGTAGTTCCAAGTTCTATCGCTATGGTTTGTGTCCTATTGAAGTAGCCCCAAGCAGAGACTGACGAGAATCAATTTCATTGAAAGGGGTTGCCAAGCTTCCAAAAATCTACGAGTTTCCTGAAATCTCAGCAAACCTTTTTTCACCCAATCTTGATGATAATTGCAGGTAATGATCAGTACACCAGGCCCACTTGGCTCACCAAATTTCGTTCCTCTCGGTTAAACCGTTCCTTTGCAGGAAACGTTTTCATGTTTAGGTTTCACTCTGTTTTATCCTAGATGGATACATGTATTTGGAACTCTAAATCAAACACGGTTTGTCCTAGCTCTTTGAAACTTGGCACAATAATGTAGTTCCAAGTTCTATCGCTATGGTTTGTGTCCTATTGAAGTAGCCCCAAGCAGAGACTGACGAGAATCACTTTCATTGAAAGGGGTTGCCAAGCTTCCAAAAAACTACGAGTTTCCTGAAATCTCAGCAAACATTTTTTCACCCAATCTTGATGATACTTGCAGGTAATGATCAGTACACCAATCCCACTTGGCTCACCAAATTTCGTTCTTCTCGGTTAAACCGTTCCTTTGCAGGAACCGTTTTCATGTTTAGGTTTCACTCTGTTTTCTCCTATATGGATACATGTAGTTGGAACTCTAAATCAAACACGGTTTGTGCTAGCTCTTTGAAACTTGGCACAATAATGTAGTTCCAAGTTCTATCGCAATGGTTTGTGTCCTCTTGAAGTAGCCCCAAGCAGAGACTGACGAGAATCACTTTAATTGAAAGGGGTTGCCAAGCTTCCAAAAATCTACGAGTGTCCTGAAATCTCAGCAAACCTTTTTTCACCCAATCTTGATGATACTTGCAGGTAATGATCAGTACACCAATCCCACTTGGCTCACCAAATTTCGTTCTTCTCGGTTAAACCGTTCCTTTGCAGGAAACGTTTTCATGTTTAGGTTTCACTCTGTTTTCTCCTATATTGATACATGTAGTTGGAACTCTAAATCAAACACGGTTTGTGCTAGCTCTTTGAAACTTGGCACAATAATGTAGTTCCAAGTTCTATCGCTATGGTTTGTGTCCTATTGAAGTAGCCCCAAGCAGAGACTGACGAGAATCCCTTTCATTGAAAGGGGTTGCCAAGCTTCCAAAAATCTACGAGATTCCTGAAATCTCAGCAAACCTTTTTTCACCCAATCTTTGATACTTGCAGGAAATGATCAGTACACCAGTCCCACTTGGCTCACCAAATTTCGTTCTTCTCGGTTAAACCGTTCCTTTGCAGGAACCGTTTTCATGTTTAGGTTTCACTCTGTTTTCTCCTATATGGATACATGTAGTTGGAACTCTACATCAAACACGGTTTGTTCTAGCTCTTTGAAACTTGGCACAATAATGTAGTTCCAAGTTCTTTCGCTATGTTTTTTGTCCTATTGAAGTAGCCCCAAGCAGAGACTGACGAGAATCACTTTCATTGAAAGGGGTTGCCAAGCTTCCAAAAAACTACGAGTTTCCTGAAATCTCAGCAAACATTTTTTCACCCAATCTTGATGATACTTGCAGGTAATGATCAGTACACCAATCCCACTTGGCTGACCAAATTTCGTTCTTCTCGGTTAAACCGTTCCTTGCAGAACCGTTTTCATGTTTAGGTTTCACTCTGTTTTCTCCTATATGGATACATGTAGTTGGAACTCTAAATCAAACACGGTTTGTGCTAGCTCTTTGAAACTTGGCACAATAATGTACTTCCCAGTTCTATCGCTATGGTTTGTGTCCTATTGAAGTAGCCCCAAGCAGAGACTGACGAGAATCACTTTCATTGAAAGGGGTTGCCAAGCTTCCAAAAAACTACGAGTTTCCTGAAATCTCAGCAAACCTTTTTTCACCCAATCTTGATGATACTTGCAGGTAAGGATCAGTACACCAATCCCACTTGGCTCACAAATTTCGTTCTTCTCGTTAAACCGTTCCTTTGCAGGAACCGTTTTCATGTTTAGGTTTCACTCTGTTTTCTCCTATATGGGTACATGTAGTTGGAACTCTAAATCAAACACGGTTTGTGCTAGATCTTTGAAACTTGGCACAATAATGTAGTTCCAAGTTCTATCGCTATGGTTTGTGTTCTATTGAAGTAGCCCGAGCATAGACTGACGAGAATCAGTTTCATTGAAAGGGGTTGACAAGCTTCCAAAAAACTACGAGTTTTCTGAAATCTCAGCAAACCTTTTTTCACCCAATCTTGATGATACTTGCAGGTAATGATCAGTACACCAATCCCACTTGGATCACCAAATTTCGTTGATCTCGGTTAAAACCGTTCCTTTGCAGGAACCGTTTTCATGTTTAGGTTTCACTCTGTTTTCTCCTATATAGATACATGTAGTTGGAACTCTAAATCAAACACGGTTTGTGCTAGCTCTTTGAAACTTGGCACAATAATGTAGTTCCAAGTTCTATCGCTATGGTTTCTGTCCTATTGAGTAGCCCCAAACAGAGACTGACGAGAATCACTTTCATTGAAAGGGGTTGCCAAGCTTCCAAAAATTTACGAGTTTCCTGAAATCTCAGCAAACCTTTTTTCACCCAATCTTGATGATACTTGCAGGTAATGATCAATACACCAATCCCACTTGGCTCACCAAATTTCGTTCTCTCGGTTAAACCGTTCCTTTGCAGGAACCGTTTTCATGTTTAGTTTCACTCTGTTTTCTCCTAGATGGATACATGTATCTGGAACTCTAAATCAAACACGGTTTGTGCTAGATCTTTGAAACTTGGCACAATAATGTAGTTCCAAGTTCTATCGCTATGTTTGTGTCCTATTGAAGTAGCCCGAGCAGAGACTGACGAGAATCAGTTTCATTGAAAGGGGTTGACAAGCTTCCAAAAAACTACGAGTTTTCTGAAATCTCAGCAAACCTTTTTTCACCCAATCTTGATGATACTTGCAGGTAGTGATCAGTACACCAATCCCACTTGGATCACCAAATTTCGTTCATCTGGGTTAAACCGTTCCTTTGCAGGAACCGTTTTCATGTTTAGGTTTCACTCTGTTTTCTCCTCTATAGATACATGTAGTTGGAACTCTAAATCAAACACGGTTTTTGCTAGCTCTTTGAAAGTTGGCACAATAATGTAGTTCCAAGTTCTATCACTATGGTTTGTGTCCTATTGAAGTAGCCCCAAGCAGAGACTGACGAGAATCACTTTCATTGAAAGGGGTTGCCAAGCTTCCAAAAATCTACGAGTTTCCTGAAATCTCAGCAAACCTTTTTTCACCCAATCTTGATGATACTTGCAGGTAATGATCAGTACACCAGTCCCACTTGGCTCACCAAATTTCGTTCTTCTCGGTTAAACCGTTCCTTTGCAGGAACCGTTTTCATGTTTAGGTTTCACTCTGTTTTCTCCTATATGGGTACATGTAGTTGGAACTCTAAATCAAACACGGTTTGTGCTAGATCTTTGAAACTTGGCACAATAATGTAGTTCCAAGTTCTATCGCTAATGGTTTGTGTCCTATTGAAGTAGCCCGAGCAGAGACTGACGAGAATCAGTTTCATTGAAAGGGGTTGACAAGCTTCCAAAAAACTACGAGTTTTCTGAAATCTCAGCAAACATTTTTTCGCCCAATCTTGATGATACTTGCAGGTAATGATCAGTACACCAATCCCACTTGGATCACCAAATTTTGTTCATCTCGGTTAAACCGTTCCTTTGCAGGAACCGTTTTCATGTTTAGGTTTCACTCTGTTTTCTTCTATATGGAAACATGTAGTTGGAACGCTAAATCAAACACGGTTTGTGCTAGCTCTTTGAAACTTGGCACAAAATGTAGTTCCAAGTTCTATTGCAATGGTTTGTGTCCTCTTGAAGTAGCCCCAAGCAGAGACTGACGAGAATCACTTTCAATGAAAGGGGTTGCCAAGCTTCCAAAAATCTACGAGTTTCCTGAAATCTCAGCAAACCTTTTTTCACCCAATCTTGATGATACTTGCAGGTAATGATCAGTAAACCAATCCCACTTGGCTCACCAAATTCCGTTCTTCTCGGTTAAACCGTTCCTTTGCAGGAACCGTTTTCTTGTTTAGGTTTCACTCTGTTTTCTCCTAGATGGATACATGTAGGTGGAACTCTAAATCAAACACGGTGTGCTAGCTCTTTGAAACTTGGCACAATAATGTAGTTCCAAGTTCTATCGCTATGGTTTGTGTCCTATTGAAGTAGCCCGAGCAGAGACTGACGAGAATCAGTTTCATTGAAAGGGGTTGACAAGCTTCCAAAAAACTACGAATTTTCTGAAATCTCAGTAAACCTTTTTTCACCCAATCTTGATGATACTTGCAGGTAGTGATCAGTACACCAATCCCACTAGGATCACCAAATTTCGTTCATCTGGGTTAAACCGTTCCTTTGCAGGAACCGTTTTCATGTTTAGGGTTTCACTCTGTTTTCTCCTATATAGATACATGTAGTTGGAACTCTAAATCAAACACGGTTTGTGCTAGCTCTTTGAAAGTTGGCACAATAATGTAGTTCCAAGTTCTATCGCTATGGTTTGTGTCCTATTGAAGTAGCCCCAAGCAGAGACTGACGAGAATCAATTTCATTGAAAGGGGTTGCCAAGCTTCCAAAAATCTACGAGTTTCCTGAAATCTCAGCAAACCTTTTTCACCCAATCTTGATGATAATTGCAGGTAATGATCAGTACACCAGGCCCACTTGGCTCCACCAAATTTCGTTCCTCTCGGTTAAACCGTTCCTTTGCAGGAAACGTTTTCATGTTTAGGTTTCACTCTGTTTTATCCTAGATGGATACATGTATTTGGAACTCTAAATCAAACACGGTTTGTCCTAGCTCTTTGAAACTTGGCACAATAATGTAGTTTCCAAGTTCTATCGCTATGGTTTGTGTCCTATTGAAGTAGCCCCAAGCAGAGACTGACGAGAATCACTTTCATTGAAAGGGGTTGCCAAGCTTCCAAAAAACCTACGAGTTTCCTGAAATCTCAGCAAACATTTTTTCACCCAATCTTGATGATACTTGCAGGTAATGATCAGTACACCAATCCCACTTGGCTCACCAAATTCGTTCTTCTCGGTTAAACCGTTCCTTTGCAGGAACCGTTTTCATGTTTAGGTTTCACTCTGTTTTCTCCTATATGGATACATGTAGTTGGAACTCTAAATCAAACACGGTTTGTGCTAGCTCTTTGAAACTTGGCACAATAATGTAGTTCCAAGTTCTATCGCAATGGTTTGTGTCCTCTTGAAGTAGCCCAAGCAGAGACTGACGAGATCACTTTAATTGAAAGGGGTTGCCAAGCTTCCAAAAATCTACGAGTGTCCTGAAATCTCAGCAAACCTTTTTTCACCCAATCTTGATGATACTTGCAGGTAATGATCAGTACACCAATCCCACTTGGCTCACCAAATTTCGTTCTTCTCGGTTAAACCGTTCCTTTGCAGGAACCGTTTTCATGTTTAGGTTTCACTCTGTTTTCTCCTATATAGATACATGTAGTTGGAACTCTAAATCAAACACGGTTTGTGCTAGCTCTTTGAAAGTTGGCACAATAATGTAGTTCCAAGTTCTATCGCTATGGTTTGTGTCCTATTGAAGTAGCCCCAAGCACAGACTGACGAGAATCACTTTCATTGAAAGGGGTTGCCAAGCTTCCAAAAAACTACGAGTTTCCTGAAATCTCAGCAAATCTTTTTTCACCCAATCTTGATGATACTTGCAGGTAATGATCAGTACACCAATCCCACTTGGCTCACCGAATTTCGTTCATCTCGGTTAAACCGTTCCTTTGCAGGAACCGTTTTCATGTTTAGGTTTCACCTTTTTTCTCCTATATAGATACATGTAGTTGGAACTCTAAATCAAACACGGTTTTTGGTAGCTCTTTGAAACTTGGCACAATAATGTGTTCCAAGTTCTATCGCTATGGTTTGTGTCCTATTGAAGTAGCCCCAAGCAGAGACTGACGAGAATCACTTTCATTGAAAGGGGTTGCAAGCTTCCAAAAATTTACGAGATTCCTGAAATCTCAGCAAACCTTTTTTCACCCATCTTGATGATACTTGCAGGAAATGATCAGTACACCAGTCCCACTTGGCTCACCAAATTTCGTTCTTCTCGGTTAAACCGTTCCTTTGCAGGAACCGTTTTCATGTTTAGGTTTCACTCTGTTTTCTCCTATATGGATACATGTAGTTGGAACTCTACATCAAACACGGTTTGTTCTAGCTCTTTGAAACTTGGCACAATAATGTAGTTCCAAGTTCTTTCGCTATGTTTTTTGTCCTATTGAAGTAGCCCCAAGCAGAGACTGACGAGAATCACTTTCATTGAAAGGGGTTGCCAAGCTTCCAAAAAACTACGAGTTTCCTGAAATCTCAGCAAACATTTTTTCACCAATCTTGATGATACTTGCAGGTAATGATCAGTACACCAATCCCACTTGGCTGACCAAATTTCGTTCTTCTCGGTTAAACCGTTCCTTTGCAGGAACCGTTTTCATGTTTAGGTTTCACTCTGTTTTCTCCTATATGGATACATGTAGTTGGAACTCTAAATCAAACACGGTTTGTGCTAGCTCTTTGAAACTTGGCACAATAATGTACTTCCCAGTTCTATCGCTATGGTTTGTGTCCTATTGAAGTAGCCCCAAGCAGAGACTGACGAGAATCACTTTCATTGAAAGGGGTTGCCAAGCTTCCAAAAAACTACGAGTTTCCTGAAATCTCAGCAAACCTTTTTTTCACCCAATCTTGATGATACTTGCAGGTAAGGATCAGTACACCAATCCCACTTGGCTCACCAAATTTCGTTCTTCTCGGTTAAACCGTTCCTTTGCAGGAACCGTTTTCATGTTTAGGTTTCACTCTGTTTTCTCCTATATGGGTACATGTAGTTGGAACTCTAAATCAAACACGGTTTGTGCTAGATCTTTGAAACTTGGCACAATAATGTAGTTCCAAGTTCTATCGCTATGGTTTGTGTTCTATTGAAGTAGCCCGAGCATAGACTGACGAGAATCAGTTTCATTGAAAGGGGTTGACAAGCTTCCAAAAAACTACGAGTTTTCTGAAATCTCAGCAAACCTTTTTTCACCCAATCTTGATGATACTTGCAGGTAATGATCAGTACACCAATCCCACTTGGATCACCAAATTTCGTTCATCTCGGTTAAACCGTTCCTTTGCAGGAACCGTTTTCATGTTTAGGTTTCACTCTGTTTTCTCCTATATAGATACATGTAGTTGGAACTCTAAATCAAACACGGTTTGTGCTAGCTCTTTGAAACTTGGCACAATAATGTAGTTCCAAGTTCTATCGCTATGTTTCTGTCCTATTGAAGTAGCCCCAAACAGAGACTGACGAGAATCACTTTCATTGAAAGGGGTTGCCAAGCTTCCAAAAATTTACGAGTTTCCTGAAATCTCAGCAAACCTTTTTCACCCAATCTTGATGATACTTGCAGGTAATGATCAATACACCAATCCCACTTGGCTCACCAAATTTCGTTCTTCTCGGTTAAACCGTTCCTTTGCAGGAACCGTTTTCATGTTTAGGTTTCACTCTGTTTTCTCCTAGATGGATACATGTATCTGGAACTCTAAATCAAACACGGTTTGTGCTAGATCTTTGAAACTTGGCACAATAATGTAGTTCCAAGTTCTATCGCTATGGTTTGTGTCCTATTGAAGTAGCCCGAGCAGAGACTGACGAGAATCAGTTTCATTGAAAGGGGTTGACAAGCTTCCAAAAAACTACGAGTTTTCTGAAATTCAGCAAACCTTTTTTCACCCAATCTTGATGATACTTGCAGGTAGTGATCAGTACACCAATCCCACTTGGATCACCAAATTTCGTTCATCTGGGTTAAACCGTTCCTTTGCAGGAACCGTTTTCATGTTTAGGTTTCACTCTGTTTTCTCCTCTATAGATACATGTAGTTGGAACTCTAAATCCAAACACGGATTTTGCTAGCTCTTTGAAAGTTGGCACAATAATGTTGTTCCAAGTTCTATCGCTATGGTT
The DNA here is from genome assembly GCF_045843805.1 of Urocitellus parryii. Taxonomy (NCBI): domain Eukaryota; kingdom Metazoa; phylum Chordata; class Mammalia; order Rodentia; family Sciuridae; genus Urocitellus; species Urocitellus parryii. The sequence goes on along the minus strand of NW_027552582.1, from coordinate 4,485 downwards.
TGTGTCCTATTGAAGTAGCCCAAGCAGAGACTGACGAGAATCACTTTCATTGAAAGGGGTTGCCAAGCTTCCAAAATCTACGAGTTTCCTGAAATCTCAGCAAACCTTTTTTCACCCAATCTTGATGATACTTGCAGGTAATGATCAGTACACCAGGCCCACTTGGCTCACCAAATTTCGTTCTTCTCGGTTAAACCGTTCCTTTGCAGGAAAACGTTTTCATGTTTAGGTTTCACTCTGTTTTCTCCTATATGGATACATGTAGTTGGAACTCTAAATCAAACACGGTTTGTGCTAGCTCTTTGAAACTTGGCACAATAATGTAGTTCCAAGTTCTATCGCTATGGTTTGTGTCGTATTGAAGTAGCCCCAAGCAGAGACTGACGAGAATCACTTTCATTGAAAGGGGTTGCAAAGCTTCCAAAAACTACGAGTTTCCTGAAATCTCAGCAAATCTTTTTCACCCAATCTTGATGATACTTGCAGGTAAATGATCAGTACACCAATCCCATTTGCTCACCAAATTTCGTTCATCTCGGTTAAACCGTTCCTTTGCAGGAACCGTTTTCATGTTTAGGTTTCACTCTGTTTTCTCTATATAGATACATGTAGTTGGAACTCTAAATCAAACACGGTTTTTGGTAGCTCTTTGAAACTTGGCACAATAATGTAGTTCCAAGTTCTATCGCTATGGTTTGTGTCCTATTGAAGTAGCCCCAAGCAGAGACTGACGAGAATCACTTTCATTGAAAGGGGTTGCAAAGCTTCCAAAAATTACGAGATTCCTGAAATCTCAGCAAACCTTTTTTCACCCAATCTTGATGATACTTGCAGGAAATGATCAGTACACAGTCCCACTTGGCTCACCAAATTCGTTCTTCTCGGTTAAACCGTTCCTTTGCAGGAACCGTTTTCATGTTTAGGTTTCACTCTGTTTTCTCCTATATGGATACATGTAGTTGGAACTCTACATCAAACACGGTTTGTTCTAGCTCTTTGAAACTTGGCACAATAATGTAGTTCCAAGTTCTTTCGCTATGTTTTTTGTCCTATTGAAGTAGCCCCAAGCAGAGACTGACGAGAATCACTTTCATTGAAAGGGGTTGCCAAGCTTCCAAAAACTACGAGTTTCCTGAAATCTCAGCAAACATTTTTTCACCCAATCTTGATGATACTTGCAGGTAAAGATCAGTACACCAATCCCACTTGGCTGACCAAATTTCGTTCTTCTCGGTTAAACCGTTCCTTTGCAGGAACCGTTTTCATGTTTAGGTTTCACTCTGTTTTCTCCTATATGGATACATGTAGTTGGAACTCTAAATCAAACACGGTTTGTGCTAGCTCTTTGAAACTTGGCACAATAATGTAGTTCCCAGTTCTATCGCTATGGTTTGTGTCCTATTGAAGTAGCCCCAAGCAGAGACTGACGAGAATCACTTTCATTGAAAGGGGTTGCCAAGCTTCCAAAAAACTACGAGTTTCCTGAAATCTCAGCAAACCTTTTTTCACCAATCTTGATGATACATGCAGGTAAGGATCAGTACACCAATCCCACTTGGCTCACCAAATTTCGTTCTTCTCGGTTAAACCGTTCCTTTGCAGGAACCGTTTTCATGTTTAGGTTTCACTCTGTTTTCTCCTGTATGGAAACATGTAGTTGGAACTCTAAATCAAACACCGTTTGTGCTATCTCTTTGAACTTGCACAATAATGTAGTTCCAAGTTCTATCGCAATGGTTTGTGTCTCTTGAAGTAGCCCCAAGCAGAGACTGACGAGAATCACTTTCATTGAAAGGGGTTGCCAAGCTTCCAAAAATCTACGAGTGTCCTGAAATCTCAGCAAACCTTTTTTCACCCAATCTTGATGATACTTGCAGGTAATGATCAGTACACCAATCCCACTTGGCTCACCAAATTTCGTTCTTCTCGGTTAAACCGTTCCTTTGCAGGAACCGTTTTCATGTTTAGGTTTCACTCTGTTTTCTCCTATATGGGTACATGTAGTTGGAACTCTAAATCAAACACGGTTTGTGCTAGATCTTTGAAACTTGGCACAATAATGTAGTTCCAAGTTCTATCGCTATGGTTTGTGTTCTATTGAAAGTAGCCCGAGCATAGACTGACGAGAATCAGTTTCATTGAAAGGGGTTGACAAGCTTCCAAAAAACTACGAGTTTTTCTGAAATCTCAGCAAACCTTTTTTCACCCAATCTTGATGATACTTGCAGGTAATGATCAGTACACCAATCCCACTTGGATCACCAAATTTCGTTCATCTCGGTTAAACCGTTCCTTTGCAGAACCGTTTTCATGTTTAGGTTTCACTCTGTTTTCTCCTATATAGATACATGTAGTTGGAAGTCTAAATCAAACACGGTTTGTGCTAGCTCTTTGAAAGTTGGCACAATAATGTAGTTCCAAGTTCTATCGCTATGGTTTCTGTCCTATTGAAGTAGCCCCAAACAGAGACTGACGAGAATCACTTTCATTGAAAGGGGGTTGCCAAGCTTCCAAAAATTTACGAGTTTCCTGAAATCTCAGCAAACCTTTTTTCACCCAATCTTGATGATACTTGCAGGTAATGATCAATACACCAATCCCACTTGGCTCACCAAATTTCGTTCTTCTCGGTTAAACCGTTCCTTTGCAGGAACCGTTTTCATGTTTAGGTTTCACTCTGTTTTCTCCTAGATGGATACATGTAGCTGGAACTCTAAATCAAACACGGTTTGTGCTAGATCTTTGAAACTTGGCACAATAATGTAGTTCCAAGTTCTATCGCTATGGTTTGTGTCCTATTGAAGTAGCCCGAGCAGAGACTGATGAGAATCAGTTTCATTGAAAGGGGTTGACAAGCTTCCAAAAAACTACGAGTTTTCTGAAATCTCAGCAAACCTTTTTTCACCCAATCTTGATGATACTTGCAGGTAGTGATCAGTACACCAATCCCACTTGGATCACCAAATTTCGTTCATCTGGGTTAAACCGTTCCTTTGCAGGAACCGTTTTCATGTTTAGGTTTCACTCTGTTTTCTCCTCTATAGATACATGTAGTTGGAACTCTAAATCAAACACGGTTTTTGCTAGCTCTTTGAAGTTGGCACAATAATGTAGTTCCAAGTTCTATCGCTATGGTTTGTGTCCTATCTGAAGTAGCCCCAAGCAGAGACTGACGAGAATCACTTTCATTGAAAGGGGTTGCCAAGCTTCCAAAAATCTACGAGTTTCCTGAAATCTCAGCAAACCTTTTTTCACCCAATCTTGATGATACTTGCAGGTAATGATCAGTACACCAGGCCCACTTGGCTCACCAAATTTCGTTATTCTCGGTTAAACCGTTCCTTTGCAGGAAACGTTTTCATGTTTAGGTTTCACTCTGTTTTCTCCTATATGGATACATGTATTTGGAACTCTAAATCAAACACGGTTTGTGCTAGCTCTTTGAAACTTGGCACAATAATGTAGTTCCAAGTTCTATCGCTATGGTTTGTGTCCTATTGAAGTAGCCCCAAGCAGAGACTGACGAGAATCACTTTCATTGAAAGGGGTTGCCAAGCTTCCAAAAAACTACGAGTTTCCTGAAATCTCAGCAAACATTTTTTCACCCAATCTTGATGATACTTGCAGGTAATGATCAGTACACCAATCCCACTTGGCTCACCAAATTTCGTTCTTCTCGTTAAACCGTTCCTTTGCAGGAACCGTTTTCATGTTTAGGTTTCACTCTGTTTTCTCCTATATGGATACATGTAGTTGGAACTCTAAATCAAACACGGTTTGTGCTAGCTCTTTGAAACTTGGCACAATAATGTAGTTCCAAGTTCTATCGCTATGGTTTGTGTCCAATTGAAGTAGCCCCAAGCAGAGACTGACGAGAATCACTTTCATTGAAAGGAGTTGCCAAGCTTCCAAAAATCTACGAGTGGCCTGAAATCTCAGCAAACCTTTTTTCACCCATCTTGAGATACTTGCAGGTAATGATAAGTACACCAATCCCACTTGGCTCACCAAATTTCGTTCTTCTCGGTTAAACCGTTCCTTTGCAGGAACCGTTTTCATGTTTAGGTTTCACTCTGTTTTCTCCTATATGGGTACATGTAGTTGGAACTCTAAATCAAACACGGTTTGTGCTAGATCTTTGAAACTTGGCACAATATGTAGTTCCAAGTTCTATCGCTATGGTTTGTGTCCTATTGAAGTAGCCCGAGCATAGACTGACGAGAATCAGTTTCATTGAAGGGGTTGCCAAGCTTCCAAAAAACTACGAGTTTCCTGAAATCTCAGCAAACCTTTTTTCACCCAATCTTGATGATACTTGCAGGTAATGATCAGTACACCAATCCCACTTGGCTCACCAAATTTCGTTCATCTCGGTTAAACCGTTCCTTTGCAGGAACCGTTTTCATGTTTAGGTTTCACTCTGTTTTCTCCTATATAGATACATGTAGTTGGAACTCTAAATCAAACACGGTTTGTGCCTAGCTC
>NW_027552581.1:0-71058 GCF_045843805.1 Urocitellus parryii | reverse complement strand
CCTAAACATGAAAACGGTTACTGCAAAGGAACGGTTTAACGTAGAAGAACGAAATTTGGTGAGCCAAGTGGGATTGGTGTACTGATCTTTAAATAGAAGTATCATCAAGATTGGGTGAAAAAATGTTTGCTGAGATTTCAGGAAACTCGTAGTTTTTTGGAAGCTTGGCAACCCCTTTCATTGAAAGGGATTCTCGTCAGTCTCTGATTGGGGCTACTTCAATAGCACACAAACATAGCGATAGAACTTGGAACTACATTATTGTGCCAAGTTTCAAAGAGCTAGCACAAACCGTGTTTGATTTAGAGTTCCAACTACATGTATCCATATAGGAGAAAACAGAGAGAAACCTAAATATGAAAACGGTTACTGCAAAGAACGGTTTAACTTAGAAGAACGAAATTTGGTGAGCCAAGTGGGATTCGTGTACTGATCATTAAATGGAAGTATCATCAAGATTGGGTGAAAAAATGTTTGCTGATATTTCAGGAAACTCGTAGTTTTTTGGAAGCTTGGCAACCCCTTTCAATGAAAGGGACTCTCGTCAGTCTCTGCTTGGGGCTACTTCAATAGCACACAAACCATAGAGATAGAACTTGGAACTACATTATTGTGCCAAGTTTCAAAGAGCTAGCACAAACCGTGTTTGATTTAGAGTTCCAACTACATGTATCCATATAGGAGAAAACAGAGTGAAACCGAAACATGAAAACGGATACTGCAAAGGAACGGTTTAACCTAGAAGAACGATATTTGGTGTGCCAAGTGGGATTGGTGTACTGATCATTAAATGGAAGTATCATCAAAGATTGGGTGAAAAAATGTTTGCTGAGATTTCAGGAAACTCGTAGTTTTTTGAAGCCTGGCAACCCCTTTCTATGAAAGGGATTCTCGTCAGTCTCTGCTGGGGCTACTTCAATAGCACACAAACCATAGCGATAGAACTTGGAACTACATTATTGTGCCAAGTTTCAAAAGAGCTAGCACAAACCGTGTTTGATTTAGAGTTCCAACTACATGTATCCATATAGGAGAAAACAGAGTGAAACCTAAACATGAAAACGGTTACTGCAAAGGAACGGTTAAACCTAGAAGAACGAAATTTAGTGAGCCAAGTGAGATTCGTGTACTGATCACACCCTGCAAGTATTATAAAGATTGGGTGAAAAAATGTTTGCTGAGATTTCAGGAACTCGTAGTTTTTTGGAAGCTTGGCAACCCCTTTCAATGAAAGGGATTCTCGTCAGTCTCTGCTTGGGGCTACTTCAATAGCACACAAACCATAGCGATAGAACGTGGAACTACATTATTGTGCCAAGTTTCAAAGAGCTAGCACAAACCGTGTTTGATTTAGAGTTCCAACTACATGTATCCATATAGGAGAAAACAGAGTGAAACCTAAACATGAAAACGGTTACTGCAAAGGAACGGTTTAACGTAGAAGAACGAAATTTGGTGAGCCAAGTGGGATTGGTGTACTGATCTTTAAATAGAAGTATCATCAAGATTGGGTGAAAAAATGTTTGCTGAGATTTCAGGAAACTCGTAGATTTTTGGAAGCTTGGCAACCCCTTTCAATGAAAGGGATTCTCGTCAGTCTCTGCTTGGGGCTACTTCAATAGCACACAAACCATAGCAATAGAACTTGGAACTACAATTATTGTGCCAAGTTTCAAAGAGCTAGCACAAACCGTGTTTGATTAGAGTTCCAACTACATGTATCCATATAGGAGAAAACAGAGTGAAACCTAAACATGAAAACGGTTACTGCAAAGGAACGGTTTAACCTAAAGAACGAAATTTGGTGAGCCAAGTGGGATTCGTGTACTGATCACTACCTGCAAAGTATCATCAAGATTGGGTGAAAAAATGTTTGCTGAGATTTCAGAAACTCGCAGTTTTTGGAAGCTTGGCAACCCCTTTCAATGAAAGGGATTCTTGTCAGTCTCTGCTTGGGGCTACTTCAATAGCACACAAAACCATAGCGATAGAACTTGGAACTACATTATTGTGCCTGTTTCAAAGAGCTAGCACAAACCGTGTTTGATTTAGAGTTCCAACTACATGTATCCATATAGGAGAAAACAGAGTGAAACCTAAACATGAAAACGGTTACTGCAAAGGAACGGTTTAACCTAGAAGAACGAAATTTGGTGAGCCAAGTGGGATTGGTGTACTGATCTTTAAATGGAAGTATCATCAAGATTGGGTGAAAAATGTTTGCTGAGATTTCAGGAAACCTCGTAGTTTTTTGGAAGCTTGGCAACCCCTTTCATTGAAAGGGATTCTCGTCAGTCTCTGCTTGGGGCTACTTCAATAGCACACAAACCATAGCGATAGAACTTGGAACTACATTATTGTGCCAAGTTCAAAGAGCTAGCACAAACCGTGTTTGATTTAGAGTTCCAACTACATGTATCCATATAGGAGAAAACAGAGTGAAACCTAAACATGAAAACGGTTACTGCAAAGGAACGGTTTAACCTAGAAGAACGAAATTTGGTGAGCCAAGTGGGAATGGTGTACTGATCTTTAAATAGAAGTATCATCAAGATTGGGTGAAAAAATGTTTGCTGAGATTTCAGGAAACTCGTAGATTTTTGGAAGCCCGGCAACCCCTTTCAATGAAAGGGATTCTCGTCAGTCTCTGCTTGGGCTACTTCAATAGCACACAAACCATTGCGATAGAACTTGGAACTACATTATTGTGCCAAGTTTCAAAGAGCTAGCACAAACCGTGTTTGATTTAGAGTTCCAACTACATGTATCCATATAGGAGAAAACAGAGTGAAACCTAAACATGAAAACGGTTACTGCAAAGGAACGGTTTAACCTAGAAGAACGAAATTTGGTGTGCCAAGTGGGATTGGTGTACTGATCATTAAATGGAAGTATCATCAAGATTGGGTGAAAAAATGTTTGCTGAGATTTCAGGAAACTCGCAGTTTTTTGAAGCCTGGCAACCCCTTTCTATGAAAGGGATTCTCGTCAGTCTCTGCTTGGGGCTACTTCAATAGCACACAAACCATAGCGATAGAACTTGGAACTACATTATTGTGCCAAGTTTCAAAGAGCTAGCACAAACCGTGTTTGATTTGGAGTTCCAAGTACATGTATCCATATAGGAGAAAACAGAGTGAAACCTAAACATGAAAACGGTTACTGCAAAGGAACGGTTTAACCTAGAAGAACGAAATTTGGTGAGCCAAGTGGGATTCGGGTACTGATCACTACCTGCAAGTATCATCAAGATTGAGTGAAAAAATATTTGCTGAGATTTCAGGAAACTCGCAGTTTTTTGGAAGCTTGGCAACCCCTTTCAATGAAAGGGATTCTGTCAGTCTCTGCTTGGGGCTACTTCAATAGCACACAAAACCATAGCGATAGAACTTGGAACTACATTATTGTGCCAAGTTTCAAAGAGCTAGCACAAACCGTGTTTGATTTAGTGTTCCAACTACATGTATCCATATAGGAGAAAACAGAAGTGAAACCTAAACATGAAAACGGTTACTGCAAAGGAACGGTTTAACCTAGAAGAACGAAATTTGGTGAGCCAAGTGGGATTGGTGTACTGATCATTAAATGGAAGTATCATCAAGATTGGGTGAAAAAATGTCTGCTGAGATTTCAGGAAACTCGTAGTTTTTTGGAAGCTTGGCATCCCCTTTCATTGAAATGGATTCTCGTCAGTCTCTGCTTGGGGCTACTTCAATAGCACACAAACCATAGCGATAGAACTTGGAACTACATTATTGTGCCAAGTTTCAAAGAGCTAGCACAAACCGTGTTTGATTTAGAGTTCCAACTACATGTATCCATATAGGAGAAAACAGAGTGAAACCTAAACATGAAAACGGTTACTGCAAAGGAACGGTTTAATGTAGAAGAACGAAATTTGGTGAGCCAAGTGGGATTGGTGTACTGATCTTTAAATAGAAGTATCATCAAGATTGGGTGAAAAAATGTTTGCTGAGATTTCAGGAAACTCGTAGATTTTTGGAAGCTTGGCAACCCCTTTCAATGAAAGGGATTCTCGTCAGTCTCTGCTTGGGGCTACTTCAATAGCACACAAACCATAGCGATAGAACTTGGAACTACATTATTGTGCCAAGTTTCAAAGAGCTAGCACAAACCGTGTTTGATTTAGAGTTCCAACTACATGTATCCATATAGGAGAAAACAGAGTGAAACCTAAACATGAAAACGGTTACTGCAAAGGAACGGTTTAACCTAGAAGAACGAAATTTGGTGAGCCAAGTGGGATTGGTGTACTGATCATTAAATGGAAGTATCATCAAGATTGGATGAAAAAATGTTTGCTGAGATTTCAGGAAACTCGTAGTTTTTTGGAAGCTTGGCAACCCCTTTCATTGAAAGGGATTCTCGTCAGTCTCTGATTGGGGCTACTTCAATAGGACACAAACCATAGCGATAGACTTGGAACTACATTATTGTGCCAAGTTTCAAAGAGCTAGCACAAACCGTGTTTGATTTAGAGTTCCAACTACATGTATCCATATAGGAGAAAACAGAGAGAAACCTAAATATGAAAACGGTTACTGCAAAGGAACGGTTTAACTTAGAAGAACGAAATTTGGTGAGCCAAGTGGGATTCGTGTACTGATCATTAAATGGAAGTATCATCAAGATTGGGTGAAAAAATGTTTGCTGAGATTTCAGGAAACTCGTAGTTTTTTGAAGCCTGGCAACCCCTTTCTATGAAAGGGATTCTCGTCAGTCTCTGCTGGGGCTACTTCAATAGCACACAAACCATAGCGATAGAACTTGGAACTACATTATTGTGCCAAGTTTCAAAGAGCTAGCACAAACTGTGTTTGATTTAGAGTTCCAACTACATGTATCCATATAGGAGAAAACAGAGTGAAACCTAAACATGAAAACGGTTACTGCAAAGGAACGGTTAAACCTAGAAGAACGAAATTTAGTGAGCCAAGTGAGATTCGTGTACTGATCACACCCTGCAAGTATTATAAAGATTGGTGAAAAAATGTTTGCTGAGATTTCAGGAAACTCGTAGTTTTTTGGAAGCTTGGCAACCCCTTTCAATGAAAGGGATTCTCGTCAGTCTCTGCTTGGGGCTACTTCAATAGCACACAAACCATAGCGATAGAACGTGGAACTACATTATTGTGCCAAGTTTCAAAGAGCTAGCACAAACCGTGTTTGATTTAGAGTTCCAACTACATGTATCCATATAGGAGAAAACAGAGTGAAACCTAAACATGAAAACGGTTACTGCAAAGGAACGGTTTAACGTAGAAGAACGAAATTTGGTGAGCCAAGTGGGATTGGTGTACTGATCTTTAAATAGAAGTATCATCAAGATTGGGTGAAAAAATGTTTGCTGAGATTTCAGGAAACTCGTAGATTTTTGGAAGCTTGGCAACCCTTTCAATGAAAGGGATTCTCGTCAGTCTCTGCTTGGGCTACTTCAATAGCACACAAACCATAGCAATAGAACTTGGAACTACATTATTGTGCCAAGTTTCAAAGAGCTAGCACAAACCGTGTTTGATTTAGAGTTCCAACTACATGTATCCATATAGGAGAAAACAGAGTGAAACCTAAACATGAAAACGGTTACTGCAAAGGAACGGTTTAACCTAAAGAACGAAATTTGGTGAGCCAAGTGGGATTCGTGTACTGATCACTACCTGCAAGTATCATCAAGATTGGGTGAAAAAATGTTTGCTGAGATTTCAGGAAACTCGCAGTTTTTTGGAAGCTTGGCAACCCCTTTCAATGAAAGGGATTCTTGTCAGTCTCTGCTTGGGGCTACTTCAATAGCACACAAACCATAGCGATAGAACTTGGAACTACATTATTGTGCCAAGTTTCAAAGAGCTAGCACAAACCGTGTTTGATTTAGAGTTCCAACTACATGTATCCATATAGGAGAAAACAGAGTGAAACCTAAACATGAAAACGGTTACTGCAAAGGAACGGTTTAACCTAGAAGAACGAAATTTGGTGAGCCAAGTGGGATTGGTGTACTGATCTTTAAATGGAAGTATCATCAAGATTGGGTGAAAAAATGTTTGCTGAGATTTCAGGAAACTCGTAGTTTTTTGGAAGCTTGGCAACCCCTTTCATTGAAAGGGATTCTCGTCAGTCTCTGCTTGGGGCTACTTCAATAGCACACAAACCATAGCGATAGAACTTGGAACTACATTATTGTGCCAAGTTTCAAAGAGCTAGCACAAACCGTGTTTGATTTAGAGTTCCAACTACATGTATCCATATAGGAGAAAACAGAGTGAAACCTAAACATGAAAACGGTTACTGCAAAGGAACGGTTTAACCTAGAAGAACGAAATTTGGTGAGCCAAGTGGGAATGGTGTACTGATCTTTAAATAGAAGTATCATCAAGATTGGGTGAAAAAATGTTTGCTGAGATTTCAGGAAACTCGTAGATTTTTGGAAGCCCGGCAACCCCTTTCAATGAAAGGGATTCTCGTCAGTCTCTGCTTGGGGCTACTTCAATAGCACACAAACCATTGCGATAGAACTTGGAACTACATTATTGTGCCAAGTTTCAAAGAGCTAGCACAAACCGTGTTTGATTTAGAGTTCCAACTACATGTATCCATATAGGAGAAAACAGAGTGAAACCTAAACATGAAAACGGTTACTGCAAAGGAACGGTTTAACCTAGAAGAACGAAATTTGGTGTGCCAAGTGGGATTGGTGTACTGATCATTAAATGGAAGTATCATCAAGATTGGGTGAAAAAATGTTTGCTGAGATTTCAGGAAACTCGCAGTTTTTTGAAGCCTGGCAACCCCTTTCTATGAAAGGGATTCTCGTCAGTCTCTGCTTGGGGCTACTTCAATAGCACACAAACCATAGCGATAGAACTTGGAACTACATTATTGTGCCAAGTTTCAAAGAGCTAGCACAAACCGTGTTTGATTTGGAGTTCCAAGTACATGTATCCATATAGGAGAAAACAGAGTGAAACCTAAACATGAAAACGGTTACTGCAAAGGAACGGTTTAACCTAGAAGAACGAAATTTGGTGAGCCAAGTGGGATTCGGGTACTGATCACTACCTGCAAGTATCATCAAGATTGAGTGAAAAAATATTTGCTGAGATTTCAGGAAACTCGCAGTTTTTTGGAAGCTTGGCAACCCCTTTCAATGAAAGGGATTCTTGTCAGTCTCTGCTTGGGGCTACTTCAATAGCACACAAACCATAGCGATAGAACTTGGAACTACATTATTGTGCCAAGTTTCAAAGAGCTAGCACAAAACCGTGTTTGATTTAGTGTTCCAACTACATGTATCCATATAGGAGAAAACAGAGTGAAACCTAAACATGAAAACGGTTACTGCAAAGGAACGGTTTAACCTAGAAGAACGAAATTTGGTGAGCCAAGTGGGATTGGTGTACTGATCATTAAATGGAAGTATCATCAAGATTGGGTGAAAAAATGTCTGCTGAGATTTCAGGAAACTCGTAGTTTTTTGAAGCTTGGCATCCCCTTTCATTGAAAGGGATTCTCGTCAGTCTCTGCTTGGGGCTACTTCAATAGCACACAAACCATAGCGATAGAACTTGGAACTACATTATTGTGCCAAGTTTCAAAGAGCTAGCACAAACCGTGTTGATTTAGAGTTCCAACTACATGTATCCATATAGGAGAAAACAGAGTGAAACCTAAACATGAAAACGGTTACTGCAAAGGAACGGTTTAACGTAGAAGAACGAAATTTGGTGAGCCAAGTGGGATTGGTGTACTGATCTTTAAATAGAAGTATCATCAAGATTGGGTGAAAAAATGTTTGCTGAGATTTCAGGAAACTCGTAGATTTTTGGAAGCTTGGCAACCCCTTTCAATGAAAGGGATTCTCGTCAGTCTCTGCTTGGGGCTACTTCAATAGCACACAAACCATAGCGATAGAACTTGGAACTACATTATTGTGCCAAGTTTCAAAGAGCTAGCACAAACCGTGTTTGATTTAGAGTTCCAACTACATGTATCCATATAGGAGAAAACAGAGTGAAACCTAAACATGAAAACGGTTACTGCAAAGGAACGGTTTAACCTAGAAGAACGAAATTTGGTGAGCCAAGTGGGATTGGTGTACTGATCATTAAATGGAAGTATCATCAAGATTGGATGAAAAAATGTTTGCTGAGATTTCAGGAAACTCGTAGTTTTTTGGAAGCTTGGCAACCCCTTTCATTGAAAGGGATTCTCGTCAGTCTCTGATTGGGGCTACTTCAATAGGACACAAACCATAGCGATAGAACTTGGAACTACATTATTGTGCCAAGTTTCAAAGAGCTAGCACAAACCGTGTTTGATTTAGAGTTCCAACTACATGTATCCATATAGGAGAAAACAGAGAGAAACCTAAATATGAAAACGGTTACTGCAAAGGAACGGTTTAACTTAGAAGAACGAAATTTGGTGAGCCAAGTGGGATTCGTGTACTGATCATTAAATAGAAGTATCATCAAGATTGGGTGAAAAAATGTTTGCTGATATTTCAGGAAACTCGTAGTTTTTGGAAGCTTGGCAACCCCTTTCAATGAAAGGGATTCTCGTCAGTCTCTGCTTGGGGCTACTTCAATAGCACACAAACCATAGAGATAGAACTTGGAACTACATTATTGTGCCAAGTTTCAAAGAGCTAGCACAAACCGTGTTTGATTTAGAGTTCCAACTACATGTATCCATATAGGAGAAAACAGAGTGAAACCTAAACATGAAAACGGTTACTGCAAAGGAACGGTTTAACCTAGAAGAACGATATTTGGTGTGCCAAGTGGGATTGGTGTACTGATCATTAAATGGAAGTATCATCAAGATTGGGTGAAAAAATGTTTGCTGAGATTTCAGGAAACTCGCAGTTTTTTGAAGCCTGGCAACCCCTTTCTATGAAAGGGATTCTCGTCAGTCTCTGCTTGGGGCTACTTCAATAGCACACAAACCACAGCGATAGAACTTGGAACTACATTATTGTGCCAAGTTTCAAAGAGCTAGCACAAACCGTGTTTGATTTAGAGTTCCAACTACATGTATCCATATAGGAGAAAACAGAGTGAAACCTAAACATGAAAACGGTTACTGCCAAAGGAACGGTTAACCTAGAAGAACGAAATTTAGTGAGCCAAGTGAGATTCGTGTACTGATCACACCCTGCAAGTATTATAAAGATTGGGTGAAAAAATGTTTGCTGAGAATTCAGGAAACTCGTAGATTTTTGGAAGCTTGGCAACCCCTTTCAATGAAAGGGATTCTTGTCAGTCTCTGCTTGGGGCTACTTCAATAGCACACAAACCATAGCGATAGAACGTGGAACTACATTATTGTGCCAAGTTTCAAAGAGCTAGCACAAACCGTGTTTGATTTAGAGTTCCAACTACATGTATCCATATAGGAGAAAACAGAGTGAAACCTAAACATGAAAACGGTTACTGCAAAGGAACGGTTTAACGTAGAAGAACGAAATTTGGTGAGCCAAGTGGGATGGTGTACTGATCTTTAAATAGAAGTATCATCAAGATTGGGTGAAAAAATGTTTGCTGAGATTTCAGGAAACTCGTAGATTTTTGGAAGCTTGGCAACCCCTTTCAATGAAAGGGATTCTCGTCAGTCTCTGCTTGGGGCTACTTCAATAGCACACAAACCATAGCAATAGAACTTGGAACTACATTATTGTGCCAAGTTTCAAAGAGCTAGCACAAACCGTGTTTGATTTAGAGTTCCAACTACATGTATCCATATAGGAGAAAACAGAGTGAAACCTAAACATGAAAACGGTTACTGCAAAGGAACGGTTTAACCTAAAGAACGAAATTTGGTGAGCCAAGTGGGATTCGTGTACTGATCACTACCTGCAAGTATCATCAAGATTGGGTGAAAAAATGTTTGCTGAGATTTCAGGAAACTCGCAGTTTTTTGGAAGCTTGGCAACCCCTTTCAATGAAAGGGATTCTTGTCAGTCTCTGCTTGGGGCTACTTCAATAGCACACAAACCATAGCGATAGAACTTGGAACTACATTATTGTGCCAAGTTTCAAAGAGCTAGCACAAACCGTGTTTGATTTAGAGTTCCAACTACATGTATCCATATAGGAGAAAACAGAGTGAAACCTAAACATGAAAACGGTTACTGCAAAGGAACGGTTTAACCTAGAAGAACGAAATTTGGTGAGCCAAGTGGGATTGGTGTACTGATCTTTAAATGGAAGTATCATCAAGATTGGGTGAAAAAATGTTTGCTGAGATTTCAGGAAACTCGTAGTTTTTTGGAAGCTTGGCAACCCCTTTCATTGAAAGGGATTCTCGTCAGTCTCTGCTTGGGGCTACTTCAATAGCACACAAACCATAGCGATAGAACTTGGAACTACATTATTGTGCCAAGTTTCAAAGAGCTAGCACAAACCGTGTTTGATTTAGAGTTCCAACTACATGTATCCATATAGGAGAAAACAGAGTGAAACCTAAACATGAAAACGGTTACTGCAAAGGAACGGTTTAACCTAGAAGAACGAAATTTGGTGAGCCAAGTGGGAATGGTGTACTGATCTTTAATAGAAGTATCATCAAGATTGGGTGAAAAAATGTTTGCTGAGATTTCAGGAAACTCGTAGATTTTTGGAAGCCCGGCAACCCCTTTCAATGAAAGGGATTCTCGTCAGTCTCTGCTTGGGGCTACTTCAATAGCACACAAACCATAGCGATAGAACTTGGAACTACATTATTGTGCCAAGTTTCAAAGAGCTAGCACAAACCGTGTTTGATTTAGAGTTCCAACTACATGTATCCATATAGGAGAAAACAGAGTGAAACCTAAACATGAAAACGGTTACTGCAAAGAACGGTTTAACCTAGAAGAACGAAATTTGGTGAGCCAAGTGGGATTGGTGTACTGATCATTAAATGGAAGTATCATCAAGATTGGGTGAAAAAATGTTTGCTGAGATTTCAGGAAACTCGTAGTTTTTTGGAAGCTTGGCAACCCCTTTCATTGAAAGGGATTCTCGTCAGTCTCTGATTGGGGCTACTTCAATAGCACACAAACCATAGCGATAGAACTTGGAACTACATTATTGTGCCAAGTTTCAAAGAGCTAGCACAAACCGTGTTTGATTTAGAGTTCCAACTACATGTATCCATATAGGAGAAAACAGAGTGAAACCTAAATATGAAAACGGTTACTGCAAAGGAACGGTTTAACTTAGAAGAACGAAATTTGGTGAGCCAAGTGGGATTGGTGTACTGATCATTAAATGGAAGTATCATCAAGA
Source organism: Urocitellus parryii (assembly GCF_045843805.1). Lineage (NCBI taxonomy): Eukaryota > Metazoa > Chordata > Mammalia > Rodentia > Sciuridae > Urocitellus > Urocitellus parryii. Next base: position 59,770 of record NW_027552581.1, on the reverse strand, counting down.
TTGGGTGAAAAAATGTTTGCTGATATTTCAGGAAACTCGTAGTTTTTTGGAAGCTTGGCAACCCCTTTCAATGAAAGGGATTCTCGTCAGTCTCTGCTTGGGGCTACTTCAATAGCACACAAACCATAGCGATAGAACTTGGAACTACATTATTGTGCCAAGTTTCAAAGAGCTAGCACAAACCGTGTTTGATTTAGAGTTCCAACTACATGTATCCATATAGGAGAAAACAGAGTGAAACCTAAACATGAAAACGGTTACTGCAAAGGAACGGTTTAACCTAGAAGAACGAAATTTGGTGTGCCAAGTGGGATTGGTGTACTGATCATTAAATGGAAGTATCATCAAGATTGGGTGAAAAAATGTTTGCTGAGATTTCAGGAAACTCGCAATTTTTTGAAGCCTGGCAACCCCTTTCTATGAAAGGATTCTCGTCAGTCTCTGCTTGGGGCTACTTCAATAGCACACAAACCATAGCGATAGAACTTGGAACTACATTATTGTGCCAAGTTTCAAAGAGCTAGCACAAACCGTGTTTGATTTAGACTTCCAACTACATGTATCCATATAGGAGAAAACAGAGTGAAACCTAAACATGAAAACGGTTACTGCAAAGGAACGGTTAAACCTAGAAGAACGAAATTTAGTGAGCCAAGTGAGATTCGTGTACTGATCACACCCTGCAAGTATTATAAAGATTGGGTGAAAAAATGTTTGCTGAGATTTCAGGAAACTCGCAGTTTTTTGGAAGCTTGGCAACCCCTTTCAATGAAAGGGATTCTCGTCAGTCTCTGCTTGGGGCTACTTCAATAGCACACAAACCATAGCGATAGAACTTGGAACTACATTATTGTGCCAAGTTTCAAAGAGCTAGCACAAACCGTGTTTGATTTAGAGTTCCAAGTACATGTATCCATATAGGAGAAAACAGAGTGAAACCTAAACATGAAAACGGTTACTGCAAACGAACGGTTAAACCTAGAAGAACGAAATTTAGTGAGCCAAGTGAGATTCGTGTACTGATCACACCCTGCAAGTATTATAAAGATTGGGTGAAAAAATGTTTGCTGAGATTTCAGGAAACTCGCAGTTTTTTGGAAGCTTGGCAACCCCTTTCAATGAAAGGGATTCTCGTCAGTCTCTGCTTGGGGCTACTTCAATAGCACACAAACCATAGCGATAGAACTTGGAACTACATTATTGTGCCAAGTTTCAAAGAGCTAGCACAAACCGTGTTTGATTTAGAGTTCCAACAACATGTATCCATATAGGAGAAAACAGAGTGAAACCTAAACATGAAAACGGTTACTGCAAAGGAACGGTTTAACCTAGAAGAACGAAATTTGGTGAGCCAAGTGGGATGGGTGTACTGATCATTAAATAGAAGTATCATCAAGATTGGGTGAAAAAATGTTTGCTGAGATTTCAGGAAACTCGTAGTTTTTTGGAAGCTTGGCAACCCCTTTCAATGAAAGGGATTCTCGTCAGTCTCTGCTTGGGGCTACTTCAATAGCACACAAACCATAGCGATAGAACTTGGAACTACATTATTGTGCCAAGTTTCAAAGAGCTAGCACAAACCGTGTTTGATTTAGAGTTCCAAATACATGTATCCATATAGGAGAAAACAGAGTGAAACCTAAACATGAAAACGGTTACTGCAAAGGAACGGTTTAACCTAGAAGAACGAAATTTGGTGAGCCAAGTGGGATTGGTGTACTGATCATTAAATGGAAGTATCATCAAGACTGGGTGAAAAAATGTTTGCTGATATTTCAGGAAACTCGTAGTTTTTTGGAAGCTTGGCAACCCCTTTCAATGAAAGGGATTCTCGTCAGTCTCTGCTTGGGGCTACTTCAATAGCACACAAACCATAGCGATAGAACTTGGAACTACATTATTGTGCCAAGTTTCAAAGAGCTAGCACAAACCGTGTTTGATTTAGAGTTCCAACTACATGTATCCATATAGGAGAAAACAGAGTGAAACCTAAACATGAAAACGGTTACTGCAAAGGAACGGTTTAACGTAGAAGAACGAAATTTGGTGAGCCAAGTGGGATTGGTGTACTGATCTTTAAATAGAAGTATCATCAAGATTGGGTGAAAAAATGTTTGCTGAGATTTCAGGAAACTCGTAGATTTTTGGAAGCTTGGCAACCCCTTTCAATGAAAGGGATTCTCGTCAGTCTCTGCTTGGGGCTACTTCAATAGCACACAAACCATAGCAATAGAACTTGGAACTACATTATTGTGCCAAGTTTCAAAGAGCTAGCACAAACCGTGTTTAATTTAGAGTTCCAACTACATGTATCCGTATAGGAGAAAACAGAGTGAACCTAAACATGAAAACGGTTACTGCAAAGGAACGGTTTAACCTAAAGAACGAAATTTGGTGAGCCAAGTGGGATTCGTGTACTGATCACTACCTGCAAGTATCATCAAGATTGGGTGAGAAAATGTTTGCTGAGATTTCAGGAAACTCGCAGTTTTTTGGAAGCTTGGCAACCCCTTTCAATGAAAGGGATTCTTGTCAGTCTCTGCTTGGGCTACTTCAATAGCACACAAACCATAGCGATAGAACTTGGAACTACATTATTGTGCCAAGTTTCAAAGAGCTAGCACAAACCGTGTTTGATTTGGAGTTCCAAGTACATGTATCCATATAGGAGAAAACAGAGTGAAACCTAAACATGAAAACGGTTACTGCAAAGGAACGGTTTAACCTAGAAGAACGAAATTTGGTGAGCCAAGTGGGATTCGGGTACTGATCACTACCTGCAAGTATCATCAAGATTGAGTGAAAAAATATTTGCTGAGATTTCAGGAAACTCGCAGTTTTTTGGAAGCTTGGCAACCCCTTTCAATGAAAGGGATTCTTGTCAGTCTCTGCTTGGGGCTACTTCAATAGCACACAAACCATAGCGATAGAACTTGGAACTACATTATTGTGCCAAGTTTCAAAGAGCTAGCACAAACCGTGTTTGATTTAGAGTTCCAACTACATGTATCCATATAGGAGAAAACAGAGAGAAACCTAAATATGAAAACGGTTACTGCAAAGGAACGGTTTAACTTAGAAGAACGAAATTTGGTGAGCCAAGTGGGATTGGTGTACTGATCATTAAATGGAAGTATCATCAAGATTGGGTGAAAAAATGTTTGCTGATATTTCAGGAAACTCGTAGTTTTTTGGAAGCTTGGCAACCCCTTTCAATGAAAGGGATTCTCGTCAGTCTCTGCTTGGGGCTACTTCAATAGCACACAAACCATAGCGATAGAACTTGGAACTACATTATTGTGCCAAGTTTCAAAGAGCTAGCACAAACCGTGTTTGATTTAGAGTTCCAACTACATGTATCCATATAGGAGAAAACAGAGTGAAACCTAAACATGAAAACGGTTACTGCAAAGGAACGGTTTAACCTAGAAGAACGAAATTTGGTGTGCCAAGTGGGATTGGTGTACTGATCATTAAATGGAAGTATCATCAAGATTGGGTGAAAAAATGTTTGCTGAGATTTCAGGAAACTCGCAATTTTTTGAAGCCTGGCAACCCCTTTCTATGAAAGGGATTCTCGTCAGTCTCTGCTTGGGGCTACTTCAATAGCACACAAACCATAGCGATAGAACTTGGAACTACATTATTGTGCCAAGTTTCAAAGAGCTAGCACAAACCGTGTTTGATTTAGACTTCCAACTACATGTATCCATATAGGAGAAAACAGAGTGAAACCTAAACATGAAAACGGTTACTGCAAAGGAACGGTTAAACCTAGAAGAACGAAATTTAGTGAGCCAAGTGAGATTCGTGTACTGATCACACCCTGCAAGTATTATAAAGATTGGGTGAAAAATGTTTGCTGAGATTTCAGGAAACTCGCAGTTTTTTGGAAGCTTGGCAACCCCTTTCAATGAAAGGGATTCTCGTCAGTCTCTGCTTGGGGCTACTTCAATAGCACACAAACCATAGCGATAGAACTTGGAACTACATTATTGTGCCAAGTTTCAAAGAGCTAGCACAAACCGTGTTTGATTTAGAGTTCCAAGTACATGTATCCATATAGGAGAAAACAGAGTGAAACCTAAACATGAAAACGGTTACTGCAAACGAACGGTTAAACCTAGAAGAACGAAATTTAGTGAGCCAAGTGAGATTCGTGTACTGATCACACCCTGCAAGTATTATAAAGATTGGGTGAAAAAATGTTTGCTGAGATTTCAGGAAACTCGCAGTTTTTTGGAAGCTTGGCAACCCCTTTCAATGAAAGGGATTCTCGTCAGTCTCTGCTTGGGGCTACTTCAATAGCACACAAACCATAGCGATAGAACTTGGAACTACATTATTGTGCCAAGTTTCAAAGAGCTAGCACAAACCGTGTTTGATTTAGAGTTCCAACAACATGTATCCATATAGGAGAAAACAGAGTGAAACCTAAACATGAAAACGGTTACTGCAAAGGAACGGTTTAACCTAGAAGAACGAAATTTGGTGAGCCAAGTGGGATGGGTGTACTGATCATTAAATAGAAGTATCATCAAGATTGGGTGAAAAAATGTTTGCTGAGATTTCAGGAAACTCGTAGTTTTTTGGAAGCTTGGCAACCCCTTTCAATGAAAGGGATTCTCGTCAGTCTCTGCTTGGGGCTACTTCAATAGCACACAAACCATAGCGATAGAACTTGGAACTACATTATTGTGCCAAGTTTCAAAGAGCTAGCACAAACCGTGTTTGATTTAGAGTTCCAACTACATGTATCCATATAGGAGAAAACAGAGTGAAACCTAAACATGAAAACGGTTACTGCAAAGGAACGGATTAACCTAGAAGAACGAAATTTGGTGAGCCAAGTGGGATTGGTGTACTGATCATTAAATGGAAGTATCATCAAGACTGGGTGAAAAAATGTTTGCTGATATTTCAGGAAACTCGTAGTTTTTTGGAAGCTTGGCAACCCCTTTCAATGAAAGGGATTCTCGTCAGTCTCTGCTTGGGGCTACTTCAATAGCACACAAACCATAGCGATAGAACTTGGAACTACATTATTGTGCCAAGTTTCAAAGAGCTAGCACAAACCGTGTTTGATTTAGAGTTCCAACTACATGTATCCATATAGGAGAAAACAGAGTGAAACCTAAACATGAAAACGGTTACTGCAAAGGAACGGTTTAACGTAGAAGAACGAAATTTGGTGAGCCAAGTGGGATTGGTGTACTGATCTTTAAATAGAAGTATCATCAAGATTGGGTGAAAAAATGTTTGCTGAGATTTCAGGAAACTCGTAGATTTTTGGAAGCTTGGCAACCCCTTTCAATGAAAGGGATTCTCGTCAGTCTCTGCTTGGGGCTACTTCAATAGCACACAAACCATAGCAATAGAACTTGGAACTACATTATTGTGCCAAGTTTCAAAGAGCTAGCACAAACCGTGTTTAATTTAGAGTTCCAACTACATGTATCCGTATAGGAGAAAACAGAGTGAAACCTAAACATGAAAACGGTTACTGCAAAGGAACGGTTTAACCTAAAGAACGAAATTTGGTGAGCCAAGTGGGATTCGTGTACTGATCACTACCTGCAAGTATCATCAAGATTGGGTGAGAAAATGTTTGCTGAGATTTCAGGAAACTCGCAGTTTTTTGGAAGCTTGGCAACCCCTTTCAATGAAAGGGATTCTTGTCAGTCTCTGCTTGGGGCTACTTCAATAGCACACAAACCATAGCGATAGAACTTGGAACTACATTATTGTGCCAAGTTTCAAAGAGCTAGCACAAACCGTGTTTGATTTGGAGTTCCAAGTACATGTATCCATATAGGAGAAAACAGAGTGAAACCTAAACATGAAAACGGTTACTGCAAAGGAACGGTTTAACCTAGAAGAACGAAATTTGGTGAGCCAAGTGGGATTGGTGTACTGATCATTAAATGGAAGTATCATCAAGATTGGGTGAAAAAATGTCTGCTGAGATTTCAGGAAACTCGTAGTTTTTTGGAAGCTTGGCATCCCCTTTCATTGAAAGGGATTCTCGTCAGTCTCTGCTTGGGGCTACTTCAATAGCACACAAACCATAGCGATAGAACTTGGAACTACATTATTGTGCCAAGTTTCAAAGAGCTAGCACAAACCGTGTTTGATTTAGAGTTCCAACTACATGTATCCATATAGGAGAAAACAGAGTGAAACCTAAACATGAAAACGGTTACTGCAAAGGAACGGTTTAACGTAGAAGAACGAAATTTGGTGAGCCAAGTGGGATTGGTGTACTGATCTTTAAATAGAAGTATCATCAAGATTGGGTGAAAAAATGTTTGCTGAGATTTCAGGAAACTCGTAGATTTTTGGAAGCTTGGCAACCCCTTTCAATGAAAGGGATTCTCGTCAGTCTCTGCTTGGGGCTACTTCAATAGCACACAAACCATAGCGATAGAACTTGGAACTACATTATTGTGCCAAGTTTCAAAGAGCTAGCACAAACCGTGTTTGATTTAGAGTTCCAACTACATGTATCCATATAGGAGAAAACAGAGTGAAACCTAAACATGAAAACGGTTACTGCAAAGGAACGGTTTAACCTAGAAGAACGAAATTTGGTGAGCCAAGTGGGATTGGTGTACTGATCATTAAATGGAAGTATCATCAAGATTGGATGAAAAAATGTTTGCTGAGATTTCAGGAAACTCGTAGTTTTTTGGAAGCTTGGCAACCCCTTTCATTGAAAGGGATTCTCGTCAGTCTCTGATTGGGGCTACTTCAATAGCACACAAACCATAGCGATAGAACTTGGAACTACATTATTGTGCCAAGTTTCAAAGAGCTAGCACAAACCGTGTTTGATTTAGAGTTCCAACTACATGTATCCATATAGGAGAAAACAGAGAGAAACCTAAATATGAAAACGGTTACTGCAAAGGAACGGTTTAACTTAGAAGAACGAAATTTGGTGAGCCAAGTGGGATTCGTGTACTGATCATTAAATGGAAGTATCATCAAGATTGGGTGAAAAATGTTTGCTGATATTTCAGGAAACTCGTAGTTTTTTGGAAGCTTGGCAACCCCTTTCAATGAAAGGGATTCTCGTCAGTCTCTGCTTGGGGCTACTTCAATAGCACACAAACCATAGAGATAGAACTTGGAACTACATTATTGTGCCAAGTTTCAAAGAGCTAGCACAAACCGTGTTTGATTTAGAGTTCCAACTACATGTATCCATATAGGAGAAAACAGAGTGAAACCTAAACATGAAAACGGTTACTGCAAAGGAACGGTTTAACGTAGAAGAACGAAATTTGGTGTGCCAAGTGGGATTGGTGTACTGATCATTAAATGGAAGTATCATCAAGATTGGGTGAAAAAATGTTTGCTGATATTTCAGGAAACTCGCAGTTTTTTGAAGCCTGGCAACCCCTTTCTATGAAAGGGATTCTCGTCAGTCTCTGCTTGGGGCTACTTCAATAGCACACAAACCATAGCGATAGAACTTGGAACTACATTATTGTGCCAAGTTTCAAAGAGCTAGCACAAAACCGTGTTTGATTTAGAGTTCCAACTACATGTATCCATATAGGAGAAAACAGAGTGAAACCTTAACATGAAAACGTTTACTGCAAAGGAACGGTTAAACCTAGAAGAACGAAATTTAGTGAGCCAAGTGAGATTCGTGTACTGATCACACCCTGCAAGTATTATAAAGATTGGGTGAAAAAATGTTTGCTGAGATTTCAGGAATCTCGTAGTTTTTTGGAAGCTTGGCAACCCCTTTCAATGAAAGGGATTCTCGTCAGTCTCTGCTTGGGCTACTTCAATAGCACACAAACCATTGCGATAGAACTTGGAACTACATTATTGTGCCAAGTTTCAAAGAGCTAGCACAAACCGTGTTTGATTTAGAGTTCCAACTACATGTATCCATATAGGAGAAAACAGAGTGAAACCTAAACATGAAAACGGTTACTGCAAAGGAACGGTTTAACGTAGAAGAACGAAATTTGGTGAGCCAAGTGGGATTGGTGTACTGATCTTTAAATAGAAGTATCATCAAGATTGGGTGAAAAAATGTTTGCTGAGATTTCAGGAAACTCGTAGATTTTTGGAAGCTTGGCAACCCCTTTCAATGAAAGGGATTCTCGTCAGTCTCTGCTTGGGGCTACTTCAATAGCACACAAACCATAGCAATAGAACTTGGAACTACATTATTGTGCCAAGTTTCAAAGAGCTAGCACAAACCGTGTTTAATTTAGAGTTCCAACTACATGTATCCGTATAGGAGAAAACAGAGTGAAACCTAAACATGAAAACGGTTACTGCAAAGGATCGGTTTAACCTAGAAGAACGAAATTTGATGAGCCAAGTGGAATTCGGGTACTGATCACTACCTGCAAGTATCATCAAGATTGAGTGAAAAAATATTTGCTGAGATTTCAGGAAACTCGCAGTTTTTTGGAAGCTTGGCAACCCCTTTCAATGAAAGGGATTCTTGTCAGTCTCTGCTTGGGGCTACTTCAATAGCACACAAACCATAGCGATAGAACTTGGAACTACATTATTGTGCCAAGTTTCAAAGAGCTAGCACAAACCGTGTTTGATTTAGTGTTCCAACTACATGTATCCATATAGGAGAAAACAGAGTGAAACCTAAACATGAAAACGGTTACTGCAAAGGAACGGTTTAACCTAGAAGAACGAAATTTGGTGAGCCAAGTGGGATTGGTGTACTGATCATTAAATGGAAGTATCATCAAGATTGGGTGAAAAAATGTCTGCTGAGATTTCAGGAAACTCGTAGTTTTTTGGAAGCTTGGCAACCCCTTTCAATGAAAGGGATTCTCGTCAGTCTCTGCTTGGGGCTACTTCAATAGCACACAAACCATAGAGATAGAACTTGGAACTACATTATTGTGCCAAGTTTCAAAGAGCTAGCACAAACCGTGTTTGATTTAGAGTTCCAACTACATGTATCCATATAGGAGAAAACAGAGTGAAACCTAAACATGAAAACGGTTACTGCAAAGGAACGGTTTAACCTAGAAGAACGAAATTTGGTGTGCCAAGTGGGATTGGTGTACTGATCATTAAATGGAAGTATCATCAAGATTGGGTGAAAAAATGTTTGCTGATATTTCAGGAAACTCGCAGTTTTTTGAAGCCTGGCAACCCCTTTCTATGAAAGGGATTCTCGTCAGTCTCTGCTTGGGGCTACTTCAATAGCACACAAACCATAGCGATAGAACTTGGAACTACATTATTGTGCCAAGTTTCAAAGAGCTAGCACAAACCGTGTTTGATTTAGAGTTCCAACTACATGTATCCATATAGGAGAAAACAGAGTGAAACCTAAACATGAAAACGGTTACTGCAAAGGAACGGTTAAACCTAGAAGAACGAAATTTAGTGAGCCAAGTGAGATTCGTGTACTGATCACACCCTGCAAGTATTCATAAAGATTGGGTGAAAAAATGTTTGCTGAGATTTCAGGAAACTCGTAGTTTTTTGGAAGCTTGGCAACCCCTTTCAATGAAAGGGATTCTCGTCAGTCTCTGCTTGGGGCTACTTCAATAGCACACAAACCATAGCGATAGAACTTGGAACTACATTATTGTGCAAAGTTTCAAAGAGCTAGCACAAACCGTGTTTGATTTAGAGTTCCAACTACATGTATCCATATAGGAGAAAACAGAGTGAAACCTAAACATGAAAACGGTTACTGCAAAGGAACGGTTTAACGTAGAAGAACGAAATTTGGTGAGCCAAGTGGGATTGGTGTACTGATCTTTAAATAGAAGTATCATCAAGATTGGGTGAAAAAATGTTTGCTGAGATTTCAGGAAACTCGTAGATTTTTGGAAGCTTGGCAACCCCTTTCAATGAAAGGGATTCTCGTCAGTCTCTGCTTGGGGCTACTTCAATAGCACACAAACCATAGCAATAGAACTTGGAACTACATTATTGTGCCAAGTTTCAAAGAGCTAGCACAAACCGTGTTTGATTTAGAGTTCCAACTACATGTATCCATATAGGAGAAAACAGAGTGAAACCTAAACATGAAAACGGTTACTGCAAAGGAACGGTTTAACCTAAAGAACGAAATTTGGTGAGCCAAGTGGGATTCGTGTACTGATCACTACCTGCAAGTATCATCAAGATTGGGTGAAAAAATGTTTGCTGAGATTTCAGGAAACTCGCAGTTTTTTGGAAGCTTGGCAACCCCTTTCAATGAAAGGGATTCTTGTCAGTCTCTGCTTGGGGCTACTTCAATAGCACACAAACCATAGCGATAGAACTTGGAACTACATTATTGTGCCAAGTTTCAAAGAGCTAGCACAAACCGTGTTTGATTTAGAGATCCAACTACATGTATCCATATAGGAGAAAACAGAGTGAAACCTAAACATGAAAACGGTTACTGCAAAGGAACGGTTTAACCTAGAAGAACGAAATTTGGTGAGCCAAGTGGGATTGGTGTACTGATTTTAAATGGAAGTATCATCAAGATTGGGTGAAAAAATGTTTGCTGAGATTTCAGGAAACTCGTAGTTTTTTGGAAGCTTGGCAACCCCTTTCATTGAAAGGGATTCTCGTCAGTCTCTGCTTGGGGCTACTTCAATAGCACACAAACCATAGCGATAGAACTTGGAACTACATTATTGTGCCAAGTTTCAAAGAGCTAGCACAAACCGTGTTTGATTTAGAGTTCCAACTACATGTATCCATATAGGAGAAAACAGAGTGAAACCTAAACATGAAAACGGTTACTGCAAAGGAACGGTTTAACCTAGAAGAACGAAATTTGGTGAGCCAAGTGGGAATGGTGTACTGATCTTTAAATAGAAGTATCATCAAGATTGGGTGAAAAAATGTTTCCTGAGATTTCAGGAAACTCGTAGATTTTTGGAAGCCTGGCAACCCCTTTCAATGAAAGGGATTCTCGTCAGTCTCTGCTTGGGGCTACTTCAATAGCACACAAACCATAGCGATAGAACTTGGAACTACATTATTGTGCCAAGTTTCAAAGAGCTAGCACAAACCGTGTTTGATTTAGAGTTCCAACTACATGTATCCATATAGGAGACAACAGAGTGAAACCTAAACATGAAAACGGTTACTGCAAAGGAACGGTTTAACCTAGAAGAACGAAATTTGGTGAGCCAAGTGGGATTCGTGTACTGATCACTACCTGCAAGTATCATCAAGATTGGGTGAAAAAATGTTTGCTGAGATTTCAGGAAACTCGCAGTTTTTTGGAAGCTTGGCAACCCCTTTCAATGAAAGGGATTCTTGTCAGTCTCTGCTTGGGGCTACTTCAATAGCACACAAACCATAGCGATAGAACTTGGAACTACATTATTGTGCCAAGTTTCAAAGAGCTAGCACAAACCGTGTTTGATTTAGAGTTCCAACTACATGTATCCATATAGGAGAAAACAGAGTGAAACCTAAACATGAAAACGGTTACTGCAAAGGAACGGTTTAACCTAGAAGAACGAAATTTGGTGAGCCAAGTGGGATTGGTGTACTGATCATTAAATAGAAGTATCATCAAGATTGGGTGAAAAAATGTTTGCTGAGATTTCAAGAAACTCGTAGTTTTTTGGAAGCTTGGCAACCCCTTTCATTGAAAGGGATTCTCGTCAGTCTCTGATTGGGGCTACTTCAATAGCACACAAACCATAGCGATAGAACTTGGAACTATATTATTGTGCCAAGTTTCAAAGAGCTAGCACAAACCGTGTTTGATTTAGAGTTCCAACTACATGTATCCATATAGGAGAAAACAGAGTGAAACCTAAACATGAAAACGGTTACTGCAAAGGAACGGTTTAACCTCGAAGAACGAAACTTGGTGAGCCAAGTGGGATTTGTGTACTGATCATTAAATGGAAGGATCATCAAGATTGGGTGAAAAAATGTTTGCTGAGATTTCAGGAAACTCGTAGTTTTTTGGAAGCTTGGCAACCCCTTTCAATGAAAGGGATTCTCGTCAGTCTCTGCTTGGGGCTACTTCAATAGCACACAAACCATAGCGATAGAACTTGGAACTATATTATTGTGCCAAGTTTCAAAGAGCTAGCACAAACCGTGTTTGATTTAGAGTTCCAATTACATGTATCCATATAGGAGAAAACAGAGTGAAACCTAAACATGAAAACAGTTACTGCAAAGGAACGGTTTAACCTAGAAGAAGGAAATTTGGTGAGCCAAGTGGTATTGGTGTACTGATCATTAAATGCAAGTATCATCAAGATTGGGTGAAAAAATATTTGCTGAGATTTCAGGAAACTCATAGTTTTTTGGAAGCTTGGCAACCCCTTTCAATGAAAGGGATTCTCATCAGTCGCTGCTTGGGGTTACTTCAATAGCACACAACCCCTAGCGATAGAACTTGAAACTACATTATTTTGCCAAATTTCAAAGAGCTAGCACAAACCGTGTTTGATTTAGAGTTCCAACTACATGTATCTATATAGGAGAAAACAGAGTGAAACCTAAATATGAAAACGATTTACTGCAAAGGAACGGTTTAACCTAGAAGAACGAAATTTGGTGAGCCAAGTGGGATTGGTGTACTGATCATTAAATGGAAGTATCATCAAGATTGGGTGAAAAAATGTTTGCTGAGATTTCAGGAAACTCGTAGTTTTTTGGAAGCTTGGCAACCCCTTTCAATGAAAGGGATTCTCGTCAGTCTCTGCTTGGGGCTACTTCAATAGCACACAAACCATAGCGATAGAACTTGGAACTACATTATTGTGCCAAGATTCAAAGAGCTAGCACAAACCGTGTTTGATTTAGAGTTCCAACTACATGTATCCATATAGGAGAAAACAGAGTGAAACCTAAACATGAAAACGGTTACTGCAAAGGAACGGTTTAACCTCGAAGAACGAAATTTGGTGAGCCAAGTGGGATTTGTGTACTGATCATTAAATGGAAGGATCATCAAGATTGGGTGAAAAAATGTTTGCTGAGATTTCAGGAAACTCGTAGTTTTTTGGAAGCTTGGCAACCCCTTTCAATGAAAGGGATTCTCGTCAGTCTCTGCTTGGGGCTACTTCAATAGCACACAAACCATAGCGATAGAACTTGGAACTATATTATTGTGCCAAGTTTCAAAGAGCTAGCACAAACCGTGTTTGATTTAGAGTTCCAATTACATGTATCCATATAGGAGAAAACAGAGTGAAACCTAAACATGAAAACAGTTACTGCAAAGGAACGGTTTAACCTAGAAGAAGGAAATTTGGTGAGCCAAGTGGGATTGGTGTACTGATCATTAAATGGAAGTATCATCAAGATTGGGTGAAAAAATATTTGCTGAGATTTCAGGAAACTCATAGTTTTTTGGAAGCTTGGCAACCCCTTTCAATGAAAGGGATTCTCATCAGTCGCTGCTTGGGGTTACTTCAATAGCACACAACCCCTAGCGATAGAACTTGAAACTACATTATTTTGCCAAATTTCAAAGAGCTAGCACAAACCGTGTTTGATTTAGAGTTCCAACTACATGTATCTATATAGGAGAAAACAGAGTAAAACCTAAATATGAAAACGATTACTGCAAAGGAACGGTTTAACCTAGAAGAACGAAATTTGGTGAGCCAAGTGGAATTGGTGTACTGATCATTAAATGGAAGTATCATCAAGATTGGGCGAAAAAATGTCAGCTGAAATCTCAGGAAACTCGTAGTTTTTTGGAAGCCTGGCAACCCCTTTCAATGAAAGGGATTCTCGTCAGTCTCTGCTTGGGGCTATTTCAATAGCACACAAACCATAGTGATAGAACTTGGAACTACATTATTGTGCCAAGTTTCAAAGAGCTAGCACAAACCGTGTTTGATTTAGAGTTCCAACTACATGTATCCATATAGGAGATAACAGAGTGAAACCTAAACATGAAAACGGTTACTGCAAAGGAACGGTTTAACCTAGAAGAACGAAATTTGGTGAGCCAAGTGGGATTCGGGTACTGATCATTAAATAGAAGTATCATCAAGATTGGGTGAAAAAATATTTGCTGAGATTTCAGGAAACTCGCAGTTTTTTGTAAGCTTGGCAACCCCTTTCAATGAAAGGGATTCTCGTCAGTCTCTGCTTGGGGCTACTTCAATAGCACACAAATCATAGCGATAGAACTTGGAACTACATTATTGTGCCAAGTTTCAAAGAGCTAGCACAAACCGTGTTTGATTTAGAGTTCCAACTACATGTATCCATATAGGAGAAAACAGAGTGAAACCTAAACATGAAAACGGTTACTGCAAAGGAACGGTTTAACCTAGAAGAACGAAATTTGGTGAGCCAAGTGGGATTGGTGTACTGATCATTAAATAGAAATATCATCAAGATTGGGTGAAAAAATGTTTGCTGAGATTTCAGGAAACTCGCAGTTTTTTGGAAGCTTGGCAACCCCTTTAAATGAAAGGGATTCTCGTCAGTCTCTGCTTGGGGCTACTTCAATAGCACACAAACCATAGCGATAGAACTTGGAACTACATTATTGTGCCAAGTTTCAAAGAGCTAGCACAAACCGTGTTTGATTTAGAGTTCCAAATACATGTATCCAAATAGGAGAAAACAGAGTGAAACCTAAACATGAAAACGGTTACTGCAAAGGAACGTTTTAACCTAGAAGAACAAAATTTAGTGAGCCAAGTGGGATTCATGTACTGATCACTACCTGCAAGTATCATCAAGATTGGGTGAAAAAATGTTTGCTGAGATTTCAGGAAACTCGCAGTTTTTTGGAAGCTTGGCAACCCCTTTCAATGAAAGGGATTCTCGTCAGTCTCTGCTTGGGGCTACTTCAATAGCACACAAACCATAGCGATAGAACTTGGAACTACATTATTGTGCCAAGTTTCAAAGAGCTAGCACAAACCGTGTTTGATTTAGAGTTCCAACTACATGTATCCATATAGGAGAAAACAGAGTGAAACCTAAACATGAAAACGGTTACTGCAAAGGAACGGTTTAACCTAGAAGAACGAAATTTGGTGAGCCAAGTGGGATTGGTGTACTGATCATTAAATGGAAGTTTCATCAAGATTGGGTGAAAAAATGTTTGCTGAGATTTCAGGAAACTCGCAGTTTTTTGAAGCCTGGCAACCCCTTTCTATGAAAGGGATTCTCGTCAGTCTCTGCTTGGGGCTACTTCAATAGCACACAAACCATAGCGATAGAACTTGGAACTACATTATTGTGCCAAGTTTCAAAGAGCTAGCACAAACCGTGTTTGATTTAGAGTTCCAACTACATGTATCCATTTAGGAGAAAACAGAGTGAAACCTAAACATGAAAACGGTTACTGCAAAGGAACGGTTTAACCTAGAAGAACGAAATTTGGTGAGCCAAGTGGGATTGGTGTACTGATCTTTAAATGGAAGTATCATCAAGATTGGGTGAAAAAATGTTTGCTGAGATTTCAGGAAACTCGTAGTTTTTTGGAAGCTTGGCAACCCCTTTCAATGAAAGGGATTCTCGTCAGTCTCTGCTTGGGGCTACTTCAATAGCACACAAACCATAGCGATAGAACTTGGAACTACATTATTGTGCCAAGTTTCAAAGAGCTAGCACAAACCGTGTTTGATTTAGAGTTCCAACTACATGTATCCATATAGGAGAAAACAGAGTGAAACCTAAACATGAAAACGGTTACTGCAAAGGAACGGTTAAACCTAGAAGAACGAAATTTAGTGAGCCAAGTGAGATTCGTGTACTGATCACAACCTGCAAGTATCATAAAGATTGGGTGAAAAAATGTTTGCTGAGATTTCAGGAAACTCGCAGTTTTTTGGAAGCTTGGCAACCCCTTTCAATGAAAGGGATTCTCGTCAGTCTCTGCTTGGGGCTACTTCAATAGCACACAAACCATAGCGATAGAACTTGGAACTACATTATTGTGCCAAGTTTCAAAGAGCTAGCACAAACCGTGTTTGATTTAGAGTTCCAACTACATGTATCCATATAGGAGAAAACAGAGTGAAACCTAAACATGAAAACGGTTACTGCAAAGGAACGGTTTAACCTAGAAGAACGAAATTTGGTGAGCCAAGTGGGATGGGTGTACTGATCATTAAATAGAAGTATCATCAAGATTGGGTGAAAAAATATTTGCTGAGATTTCAGGAAACTCGTAGTTTTTTGGAAGCTTGGCAACCCCTTTCAATGAAAGGGATTCTCGTCAGTCTCTGCTTGGGGCTACTTCAATAGCACACAAACCATAGCGATAGAACTTGGAACTACATTATTGTGCCAAGTTTCAAAGAGCTAGCACAAACCGTGTTTGATTTAGAGTTCCAACTACATGTATCCATATAGGAGAAAACAGAGTGAAACCTAAACATGAAAACGGTTACTGCAAAGGAACGGTTAAACCTAAAAGAATGAAATTTAGTGAGCCAAGTGAGATTCGTGTACTGATCACAACCTGCAAGTATCATAAAGATTGGGTGAAAAAATGTTTGCTGAGATTTCAGGAAACTCGCAGTTTTTTGGAAGCTTGGCAACCCCTTTCAATGAAAGGGATTCTCGTCAGTCTCTGCTTGGGGCTACTTCAATAGCACACAAACCATAGCGATAGAACTTGGAACTACATTATTGTGCCAAGTTTCAAAGAGCTAGCACAAACCGTGTTTGATTTAGAGTTCCAACTACATGTATCCATATAGGAGAAAACAGAGTGAAACCTAAACATGAAAACGTTTACTGCAAAGGAACGGTTTAACCTAGAAGAACGAAATTTGGTGAGCCAAGTGGGATGGGTGTACTGATCATTAAATAGAAGTATCATCAAGTTTGGGTGAAAAAATGTTTGCTGAGATTTCAGGAAACTCGTAGTTTTTTGGAAGCTGGGCAACCCCTTTCAATGAAAGGGATTCTCGTCAGTCTCTGCTTGGGGCTACTTCAATAGCACACAAACCATAGCGATAGAACTTGGAACTACATTATTGTGCCAAGTTTCAAAGAGCTAGCACAAACCGTGTTTGATTTAGAGTTCCAACTACATGTATCCATATAGGAGAAAACAGAGTGAAACCTAAACATGAAAAACGGTTACTGCAAATGAACGGTTAAACCTAGAAGAATGAAATTTAGTGAGCCAAGTGAGATTCGTGTACTGATCACAACCTGCAAGTATCATAAAGATTGGGTGAAAAATGTTTGCTGAGATTTCAGGAAACTCGCAGTTTTTTGGAAGCTTGGCAAACCCTTTCAATGAAAGGGATTCTCGTCAGTCTCTGCTTGGGGCTACTTCAATAGCACACAAACCATAGCGATAGAACTTGGAACTACATTATTGTGCCAAGTTTCAAAGAGCTAGCACAAACCGTGTTTGATTTAGAGTTCCAACTACATGTATCCATATAGGAGAAAACAGATTGAAACCTAAACATGAAAACGGTTACTGCAAAGGAACGGTTTAACCTAGAAGAACGAAATTTGGTGAGCCAAGTGGGATTGGTGTACTGATCTTTAAATGGAAGTATCATCAAGATTGGGTGAAAAAATGTTTGCTGAGATTTCAGGAAAACGTAGTTTTTTGGAAGCTTGGCAACCCCTTTCATTGAAAGGGATTCTCGTCAGTCTCTGCTTGGGGCTACTTCAATAGCACACAAACCATTGCGATAGAACTTGGAACTACATTATTGTGCCAAGTTTCAAAGAGCTAGCACAAACCGTGTTTGATTTAGAGTTCCAACTACATGTATCCATATAGGAGAAAACAGAGTGAAACCTAAACATGAAAACGGTTACTGAAAAGGAACGGTTTAACCTAGAAGAACGAAATTTGGTGAGCCAAGTGGGATTGGTGTACTGATCTTTAAATAGAAGTATCATCAAGATTGGGTGAAAAAATGTTTGCTGAGATTTCAGGAAACTCGTAGGTTTTTGGAAGCTTGGCAACCCCTTTCAATGAAAGGGATTCTCGTCAGTCTCTGCTTGGGGCTACTTCAATAGCACACAAACCATAGCGATAGAACTTGGAACTACATTATTGTGCCAAGTTTCAAAGAGCTAGCACAAACCGTGTTTGATTTAGAGTTCCAACTACATGTATCCATATAGGAGAAAACGGAGTGAAACCTAAACATGAAAACGGTTACTGCAAAGGAACGTTTTAACCTAGAAGAACGAAATTTGGTGAGCCAAGTGGGATTCGTGTACTGATCACTACCTGCAAGTATCATCAAGATTGGGTGAAAAAATGTTTGCTGAGATTTCAGGAAACTCGCAGTTTTTTGGAAGCTTGGCAACCCCTTTCAATGAAAGGGATTCTTGTCAGTCTCTGCTTGGGGCTACTTCAATAGCACACAAACCATAGCGATAGAACTTGGAACTACATTATTGTGCCAAGTTTCAAAGAGCTAGCACAAACCGTGTTTGATTTAGAGTTCCAACTACATGTATCCATATAGGAGAAAACAGAGTGAAACCTAAACATGAAAACGGTTACTGCAAAGGAACGGTTTAACCTAGAAGAACGAAATTTGGTGAGCCAAGTGGGATTGGTGTACTGATCATTAAATAGAAGTATCATCAAGATTGGGTGAAAAAATGTTTGCTGAGATTTCAAGAAACTCGTAGTTTTTTGGAAGCTTGGCAATCCCTTTCATTGAAAGGGATTCTCGTCAGTCTCTTCTTGGGGCTATTTCAATAGCACACAAACCATAGCGATAGAACTTGGAACTACATTATTTGTGCCAAGTTTCAAAGAGCTAGCACAAACCGTGTTTGATTTACAGTGAGCCAAGTGCTAGCTCATGTAGTTCCAAGTTCTTCTATTTATTCACCCAATCTTGATTATACTTGCAGGTAGTGATCAGTACACGAATCCCACTTGGCTCACCAAATTTCGTTCTTCTAGGTTAAACCGCTCCTTTGCAGTAACCGTTTTCATGTTTAGGTTTCACTCTGTTTTCTCCTATATGGATACATGTAGTTGGAACTCTAAATCAAACACGGTTTGTGCTAGCTCTTTGAAACTTGGCACAATAATGTAGTTCCAAGTTCTATCGCTATGGTTTGTGTGCTATTGAAGTAGCCCCAAGCAGAGACTGACGAGAATCCCTTTCATAGAAAGGGGTTGCCAGGCTTCCAAAAAACTGCGAGTTTCCTGAAATCTCAGCAAACATTTTTTCACCCCGTCTTGATGATACTTCCATTTAATGATCAGTACACCAATCCCAGTTGGCTCACCAAATTTCGTTCTTCTAGGTTAAAACGTTCCTTTGCAGTAACCGTTTCCCTGTTTAGGTTTCACTCTGTTTTCTCCTATATAGATACATGTAGTTGGAACTCTAAATCAAACACGGTTTGTGATAGCTCTTTGAAACTTGGCACAATAATGTAGTTCCAAGTTCTATCGCTATGGTTTGTGTGCTATTGAAGTAGCCCCAAAGAGAGACTGACGAGAATCCCTTTCATTGAAAGGGGTTGGAGGCTTCCACAAAACTACGAGTATCCAGAAATCTCAGCAAACATTTTTTCACCCAGTCTTGATGATACTTCCATTTAATGATCAGTACACCAATCCCACTTGGCTCACCAAATTTCGTTCTTCTAGGTTAAACCGTTCCTTTGCAGTAATCGTTTTCATATTTAGGTTTCACTCTGTTTTCTCCTACATGGATACATGTAGTTGGAACTCTAAATCAAACACGGTTTGTGCTAGCTCTTTGAAACTTGGCACAATAATGTAGTTCCAAGTTCTATCGCTATGGTTTGTGTGCTATTGAAGTAGCCCCAAGCAGAGACTGACGAGAAATATCTTTCATAGAAAGGGGTTGCCAGGCTTCCAAAAAACTGCGAGTTTCCTGAAATCTCAGCAAACATTTTTTCACCCCGTCTTGATGATACTTCCATTTAATGATCAGTACACCAATCCCACTTGGCTCACCAAATTTCGTTCTTCAAGGTTAAAACGTTCCTTTGCAGTAACCGTTTTCATTTTTAGGTTTCACTCTGTTTTCTCCTATATAGATACATGTAGTTGGAACTCTAAATCAAACACGGTTTGTGCTAGCTCTTTGAAACTTGGCACAATAATGTAGTTCCAAGTTCTATCGCTATGGTTTGTGTGCTATTGAAGTAGCCCCAAGCAGAGACTGACGAGAATCCCTTTCATTGAAAGGGGTTGCCAAGCGTCCAAAAACCTGCGAGTTTCCTGAAATCTCAGCAAACATTTTTTCACCCAATCTTGATGATACTTGCAGGTAGTGATCAGTACACGAATCCCACTTGGCTCACCAAATTTCGTTCTTCTAGGTTAAACCGTTCCTTTGCAGTAACCGTTTTCATGTTTAGGTTTGACTCTGTTTTCTCCTATATGGATACATGTAGTTGGAACTCTAAATCAAACACAGTTTGTGCTAGCTCTTTGAAACTTGGCACAATAATGTAGTTCCAAGTTCTATCGCTATGGTTTGTGTGCTATTGAAGTAGCCCCAAGCAGAGACTGACGAGAATCCCTTTCATTGAAAGGGGTTGCCAAGCTTCCAAAAAACTACGAGTTTCCTGAAATCTCAGCAAACAATTTTTCACCCAATCTTGATTATACTTGCAGGTAGTGATCAGTACACGAATCCCACTTGGCTCACTAAATTTCGTTGTTCTAGGTTAAAACGTTCCTTTGCAGGAACCGTTTTCCTGTTTTAGGTTTCACTCTGTTTTCTCCTATATGGATACATGTAGTTGGAACTCTAAATCAAACACGGTTTGTGCTAGCTCTTTGAAACTTGGCACAATAATGTAGTTCCAAGTTCTATCGCTATGGTTTGTGTGCTATTGAAGTAGCCCCAAGCAGAGACTGACGAGAATCCCTTTCATTGAAAGGGGTTGCCAAGCTTCCAAAAACTACGAGTTTCCTGAAATCTCAGCAAACATTTTTTCACCCAATCTTGATGATACTTCTATTTTATAATCAGTACACCAATCCCACTTGGCTCACCAAATTTCGTTCTTCTAGGTTAAACCGTTCCTTTGCAGTAACCGTTTTCATGTTTAGGTTTCACTCTGTTTTCTCCTATATGGATACATGTAGTTGGAACTCTAAATCAAACACGGTTTGTGCTAGCTCTTTGAAACGTGGCACAATAATGTAGTTCCAAGTTCTATCGCTATGGTTTGTGTGCTATTGAAGTAGCCCCAAGCAGAGACTGACGAGAATCCCTTTTATAGAAAGGGGTTGCCAGGCTTCCAAAAAACTGCGAGTTTCCTGAAATCTCAGCAAACATTTTTTCACCCCTTCTTGATGATACTTCCATTTAATGATCAGTACACCAATCCCAGTTGGCTCACCAAATTTCGTTCTTCTAGGTTAAAACGTTCCTTTGCAGTAACCGTTTTTCCTGTTTAGGTTTCACTCTGTTTTCTCCTATATAGATACATGTAGTTGGAACTCTAAATCAAACACGGTTTGTGCTAGCTCTTTGAAACTTGGCACAATAATGTAGTTCCAAGTTCTATCGCTTTGGTTTGTGTGCTATTGAAGTAGCCCCAAAGAGAGACTGACGAGAATCCCTTTCATTGAAAGGGGTTGGAGGCTTCCAAAAAACTACGAGTATCCAGAAATCTCAGCAAACATTTTTTCACCCAGTCTTGATGATACTTCAATTTAATGATCAGTACACCAATCCCACTTGGATCACCAAATTTCGTTCTTCTAGGTTAAACCGTTCCTTTGCAGTAATCGTTTTCATATTTAGGTTTCACTCTGTTTTCTCCTACATGGATACATGTAGTTGGAACTCTAAATCAAACACGGTTTGTGCTAGCTCTTTGAATCTTGGCACAATAATGTAGTTCCAAGTTCTATCGCTATGGATTGTGTGCTATTGAAGTAGCCCCAAGCAGAGACTGACGAGAATCCCTTTCATTGAAAGGGGTTGCCAAGCTTCCAAAAAACTGCGAGTTTCCTGACATCTCAGCAAACATTTTTTCACCCAATCTTGATGATACTTGCAGGTAGTGATCAGTACATGAATCTCACTTGGCTCACTAAATTTCGTTCTTCTAGGTTAAACCGTTCCTTTGCAGTAACCGTTTTCATGTTTAGGTTTCACTCTGTTTTCTCCTATATGGATACATGTAGTTGGAACTCTAAATCAAACACGGTTTGTGCTAGCTCTTTGAAACTTGGCACAATAATGTAGTTCCAAGTTCTGTCGCTATGATTTGTGTGCTTTTGAAGTAGCCACAAGCAGAGACTGACGAGAATCCCTTTCATTGAAAGGGGTTATCAAGCTTCCAAAAAACTACGAGTTTCCTGAAATCTCAGCAAACATTTTTTCACCCAATCTTGATGATACTTCCATTTAATGATCAGTACACCAATCCCACTTGGCTCACCAAATTTCGTTCTTCTAGGTTAAACCGTTCCTTTGCAGTAACCGTTTTCATGTTTAGGTTTCACTCTGTTTTCTCCTATATGGATACATGTAGTTGGAACTCTAAATCAAACACGGTTTGTGCTAACTCTTTGAAACTTGGCACAATAATGTAGTTCCAAGTTCTATCGCTATGGTTTGTGTGCTATTGAAGTAGCCCCAAGCAGAGACTGACGAGAATCCCTTTCATAGAAAGGGGTTGCCAAGCTTCCAAAAAACTACAAGTTTCCTGAAATCTCAGCAAACATTTTTTCACCCAATCTTGATGATACTTCCATTTAATGATCAGTACACCAATCCACCTTGGCTCACCAAATTTCATTCTTCTAGGTTAAACCGTTCCTTTGTAGTAACCGTTTTCATGTTTAGGTTTCACTCTGTTTTCTCCTATATGGATACATGTAGTTGGAACTCTAAATCAAGCACGGTTTGTGCTAGCTCTTTGAAACTTGGCACAATAATGCAGTTCCAAGTTCTATCGCTAAGGTTTGTGTGCTATTGAAGTAGCCCCAAGCAGAGACTGACGAGAATCCCTTTCACTGAAAGGGGTTGCCAAGCTTCCAAAAAACTACAAGTTTCCTGAAATCTCAGCAAACATTTTTTCACCCAATCTTGATGATACTTGCAGGTAGTGATCAGTACACGAATCCCACTTGGCTCACCAAATTTCGTTCTTCTAGGTTAAACCGTTCCTTTGCAGTAACCGTTTTCATGTTTAGGTTTCACTCTGTTTTCTCCTATATGGATACATGTAGTTGGAACTCTAAATCAAACACGGTTTGTGCTAGCTCTTTGAAACTTTCCACAATAATGTAGTTCCAAGTTCTATCGCTATGGTTTGTGTGCTATTGATGTAGCCCCAAGCAGAGACTGACGAGAATCCCTTTCATTGAAAGGGGTTGCCAAGCTTCCAAAAAACTGCGAGTTTCCTGAAATCTCAGCAAACATTTTTTCACCCAATCTTGATGATACTTGCAGGTAGTGATCAATACACGAATCCCACTTGCCTCACCAAATTTCGTTCTTCTAGGTTAAACCGTTCCTTTGCAGTAACCGTTTTCATGTTTAGGTTTCACTCTGTTTTCTCCTATATGGATATATGTAGTTGGAACTCTAAATCAAACACGGTTTGTGCTAGCTCTTTGAAACTTGGCACAATAATGTAGTTCCAAGTTCTATCTCTATGGTTTGTGTGCTATTGAAATAGCCCCAAGTAGAGACTGACGAGAATCCCTTTCATTGAAAGGGGTTGCCAAGCTTCCAAAAAACTACGAGTTTCCTGAAATCTCAGCTAACATTTTTTCACCCAATCTTGATGATAGTTCCATTTAATGATCAGTACACCAATCCCACTTGGCTCACCAAATTTCGTTCTTCTATGTTAAACCGTTCCTTTGCAGTAACCGTTTTCATGTTTAGGTTTCGCTCTGTTTTCTCCTATATGGAAACATGTAGTTGGAACTCTAAATCAAACACGGTTTGTGCTAGCTCTTTGAAACTTGGCACAATAATGTAGTTCCAAGTTCTATCGCTATGGTTTGTGTGCTATTGAAGTAGCTCCAAGCAGAGACTGACGAGAATCCCTTTCATTGAAAGGGGTTGCCAAGCTTCCAAAAAACTACGAGTTTCCTGAAATATCAGCAAACATTTTTTCACCCAATCTTGATGATCCTTCCATTTAATGATCAGTACACGAATCCCACTTGGCTCACCAAATTTCGTTCTTCTAGGTTAAACCGTTCCTTTGCAGTAACCGTTTTCATGTTTAGGTTTCCCTCTGTTTTCTCCTATATGGATACATGTAGTTGGAACTCTAAATCAAACACGGTTTGTGCTAGCTCTTTGAAACTTGGCACAATAATGTAGTTGCAAGTTCTATCGCTATGGTTTGTGTGCTATTGAAGTAGCCCCAAGCAGAGACTGACGAGAATCCCTTTCATTGAAAGGGGTTGCCAAGCTTCCAAAAAACTGCGAGTTTCCTGAAATCTCAGCTAACATTTTTTCACCCAATCTTTATGATACTTCTATTTAATGATCAGTTCACCAATCCCACTTGGCTCACCAAATTTCGTTCTTCTAGGTTAAACCGTTCCTTTGCAGTAACCGTTTTCATGTTTAGGTTTCACTCTGTTTTCTCCTATATGGATACATGTAGTTGGAACTCTAAATCAAACACGGTTTGTGCTAGCTCTTTGAAACTTGGCACAATAATGTAGTTCCAAGTTCTATCTCTATGGTTTGTGTGCTATTGAAATAGCCCCAAGCAGAGACTGACGAGAATCCCTTTCATTGAAAGGGGTTGCCAAGCTTCCAAAATCTACGAGTTTCCTGAAATCTCAGCTAACATTTTTTCACCCAATCTTGATGATACTTCCATTTAATGATCAGTACACCAATCCCACTTGGCTCACCAAATTTCGTTCTTCTAGGTTAAACCGTTCCTTTGCAGTAATCGTTTTCATATTTAGGTTTCACTCTGTTTTCTCCTATATAGATACATGTAGTTGGAACTCTAAATCAAACACGGTTTGTGCTAGCTCTTTGAAACTTGGCACAATAATGTAGTTCCAAGTTCTATCGCTATGGTTTGTGTGCTATTGAAGTAGCCCCAAGCAGAGACTGACGAGAATCCCTTTCATTGAAAAAAACTACGAGTTTCTTGAAATCTCAGCAAACATTTTTTCACCCAATCTTTATGATACTTGCAGGTTGTGATCAGTACACGAATCTCACTTGGCTCACTAAATTTCGTTCTTCTAGGTTAAACCGTTCCTTTGCAGTAACCGTTTTCATGTTTAGGTTTCACTCTGTTTTCTCCTATATGGATACATGTAGTTGGAACTCTAAATCAAACACGGTTTGTGCTAGCTCTTTGAAACGTGGCACAATAATGTAGTCCCAAGTTCTATCGCTATGGTTTGTGTACTATTGAAGTAGCCCCAAGCAGAGACTGACGAGAATCCCTTTCATTGAAAGGGGTTGCCAAGCTTCCAAAAAACTACGAGTTTCCTGAAATCTCAGCAAACATTTTTTCACCCAATCTTGATGATACTTCTATTTTATAATCAGTACACCAATCCCACTTGGCTCACCAAATTTCGTTCTTCTAGGTTAAACCGTTCTTTTGCAGTAACCGTTTTCATGTTTAGGTTTCACTCTGTTTTCTCCTATATGGATACATGTAGTTGGAACTCTAAATCAAACACGGTTTGTGCTAGCTCTTTGAAACTTGGCACAATAATGTAGTTCCAAGTTCTATCGCTAAGCTTTGTGTGCTATTGAAGTAGCCCCAAGCAGAGACTGACGAGAATCCCTTTCATAGAAAGGGGTTGCCAGGCTTCCAAAAAACTGGGTGTTTCCTGAAATCTCAGCAAACATTTTTTCCCCCAATCTTGATGATACTTCCATTTAATGATCAGTACACCAATCCCACTTGGCTCACCAAATTTCGTTCTTCTAGGTTAAACCGTTCCTTTGCAGTAATCGTTTTCATATTTAGGTTTCACTCTGTTTTCTCCTATATAGATACATGTAGTTGGAACTCTAAATCAAACACGGTTTGTGCTAGCTCTTTGAAACTTGGCAAAATAATGTAGTTTCAAGTTCTATCGCTAGGGTTTGTGTGCTATTGAAGTAGCCCCAAGCAGAGACTGATGAGAATCCCTTTCATTGAAAGGGGTTGCCAAGGTTCCAAAAAACTACGAGTTTCCTGAAATCTCAGCAAACCTTTTTTCATCCAATCTTGATGATACTTCCATTTAATGATCAGTACACCAATCCACTTCGCTCACCAAATTTCGTTCTTCTAGGTTAAACCGTTCCTTTGCAGTAACTGTTTTCATGTTTAGGTTTCACTCTGTTTTCTCCTATATGGATACATGTAGTTGGAACTCTAAATCAAACACGGTTTGTGCTAGCTCTTTGAAACTTGGCACAATAATGTAGTTCCAAGTTCTATCGCTATGGTTTGTGTGCTATTTAAGTAGCACCAAGCAGAGACTGATGAGAATCCCTTTCATTGAAAGGGGTTGCCAAGCTTCCAAAAAACTGCGAGTTTCCTGAAATCTCAGCAAACTTTTTTGCACCCAATCTTGATGATACTTGCAGGTAGTGATCAGTACACGAATCTCACTTGGCTCACTAAATTTCGTTCTTCTAGGTTAAACCGTTCCTTTGCAGTAACCGTTTTCATGTTTAGGTTTCACTCTGTTTTCTCCTATATGGATACATGTAGTTGGAACTGTAAATCAAACACGGTTTGTGCTAGCTCTTTGAAACTTGGCACAATAATGTAGTTCCAAGTTCTATCGCTATGGTTTGTGTGCTATTGAAGTACCCCAAGCAGAGACTGACGAGAATCCCTTTCATTGAAAGGGGTTGCCAAGGTTCCAAAAAACTGCGAGTTTCCTGAAATCTCAGCAAACATTTTTTCACCCAATCTTGATGATACTTCCATTTAATGATCAGTACACCAATCCCACTTGGCTCACCAAATTTCGTTCTTCTAGGTTAAACCGTTCCTTTGCAGTAACCGTTTTCATGTTTAGGTTTCACTCTGTTTTCTCCTATATGGATACATGTAGTTGGAACTCTAAATCAAACACGGTTTGTGCTAGCTCTTTGAAACGTGGCACAAGAATGTAGTTCCAAGTTCTATCACTATGGTTTGTGTGCTATTGAAGTAGCCCCAAGCAGAGACTGACGAGAATCCCTTTCATTGAAAGGGGTTATCAAGCTTAAAAAAACTACGAGTTTCCTGAAATCTCAGCAAACATTTTTTCACCCAATCTTGATGATACTTGCAGGTAGTGATCAGTACACGAATCCCACTTGGCTCACCAAATTTCATTCTTCTAGGTTAAACCGTTCCTTTGCAGTAACCGTTTTCATGTTTAGGTTTCACTCTGTTTTCTCCTATATGGATACATTAGTTGGAACTCTAAATCAAACACGGTTTGTGCTAGCTCTTTGAAACTTGGCACAATAATGTAGTTCCAAGTTCTATCGAAATGGTTTGTGTGCTATTGAAGTAGCCCCAAGCAGAGACTGACGAGAATCCCTTTCATTGAAAGGGGTTGCCAAGCTTCCAAAAAACTACGAGTTTCCTGAAATCTCAGCAAACATTTTTTCACCCAATCTTGATGATACTTCTATTTAATGATCAGTACACCAATCCCACTTGGCTCACCAAATTTCATTCTTCTAGGTTAAACCATTCCTTTGCAGTAACCGTTTTCATGCTTAGGTTTCACTCTGTTTTCTCCTATATGGATACATGTAGTTGGAACTCTAAATCAAACACGGTTTGTGCTAGCTCTTTGAAACTTGGCACAATAATGTAGTTCCAAGTTCTATGGCTATGGTTTGTGTGCTATTGAAGTAGCCCCAAGCAGAGACTGACGAGAATCCCTTTCATTGAAAGGGGTTATCAAGCTTCCAAAAAACTATGAGTTTCCTGAAATCTCAGCTAACATTTTTTCACCCAATCTTGATGATACTTCCATTTAATGATCAGTACACCAATCCCACTTGGCTCACCACACTTCGTTCTTCTAGGTTAAACCGTTCCTTTGCAGTAATCGTTTTCATATTTAGGTTTCACTCTGTTTTCTCCTATATAGATACATGTAGTTGGAACTCTAAATCAAACACGGTTTGTGCTAGCTCTTTGAAACTTGGCACACTAATGTAGTTTCAAGTTCTATCGCTCGGGTTTGTGTGCTATTGAAGTAGCCCCAAGCAGAGACTGACGAGAATCCCTTTCATTGAAAGGGGTTGCCAAGCTTCCAAAAAACTACGAGTTTCCAGAAATCTCAGCAAACATTTTTTCACCCAATCTTGATGATACTTCCATTTAATGATCAGTACACCCATCCCACTTGGCTCACCAAATTTCGTTCTTCTAGGTTAAACCGTTCCTTTGCAGTAACCGTTTTCATGTTTAGGTTTCACTCTGTTTTCTCCTATAAGGATACATGTAGTTGGAACTCTAAATCAAACACGGTTTGTGCTAGCTCTTTGAAACTTGGCACAATAATATGGTTCCAAGTTCTATCGCTATGGTTTGTGTGCTATTGAAGTAGCCCCAAGCAGAGACTGACGAGAATCCCTTTCATTGAAAGGGGTTGCCAAGCTTCCAAAATCTACGAGTTTCCTGAAATCTCAGCAAACATTTTTTCACCCAATATTGATGATACTTCCATTTAATGATCAGTACACAAATCCCACTTGGCTCACCAAATTTCGTTCTTCTAGGTTAAACCGTTCCTTTGCAGTAACCGTTTTCATGTTTAGGTTTCACTCTGTTGTCTCCTATATGGATACATGTAGTTGGAACTCTAAATCAAACACGGTTTGTGCTAGCTCTTTGAAACTTGGCACAATAATGTAGTTCCAAGTTCTATGGCTATGGTTTGTGTGCTATTGAAGTAGCCCCAAGCAGAGACTGATGAGAATCCCTTTCATTGAAAGGGTTTGCCAAGCTTCCAAAAAACTGCGAGTTTCCTGAAATCTCAGCAAACATTTTTTCACCCAATCTTGATGATACTTGCAGGTAGTGATCAGTACACGAATCCCACTTGGCTGACCAAATTTCGTTCTTCTAGGTTAAACCGTTCCTTTGCAGTAACCGTTTTCATGTTTAGGTTTCACTCTGTTTTCTCCTATATGGATACATGTAGTTGGAACTCTAAATAGAAACACGGTTTGTGCTAGCTCTTTGAAACTTGGCACAATAATGTAGTACCAAGTTCTATCGCTATGGTTTGTGTGCTATTGAAGTAGCCCCAAGCAGAGACTGACGAGAATCCCATTCATTGAAAGGGGTTGCCAAGCTTCCAAAAAACTGCGAGTTTCCTGAAATCTCAGCAAATATTTTTTCACCCAATCTTGATGATACTTCTATTTAATGATCAGTACACCAATCCCACTTGGCTCACCAAATTTCGTTCTTCTAGGTTAAACCGTTCCTTTGCAGTAACCGTTTTCATGATTAGGTTTCACTCTGTTTTCTCCTATATGGATACATGTAGTTGGAACTCTAAATCAAACACGGTTTGTGCTAGCTCTTTGAAACTTGGCACAATAATGTAGTTCCAAGTTCTATCACTATGGTTTGTGTGCTATTGAAATAGCCCCAAGCAGAGACTGACGAGAATCCCTTTCATTGAAAGGGGTTGCCAAGCTTCCAAAAAACTGCGAGTTTCCTGAAATCTCAGCAAACATTTTTTCACCCAATCTTGATGATACTTCCATTTAATGATCAGTACACCAATCCCACTTGGCTCACCAAATTTCGTTCTTCTAGGTTAAACCGTTCCTTTGCAGTAACCGTTTTCATGTTTAGGTTTCACTCTGTTTTCTCCTATATGGATACATGTAGTTGGAACTCTAAATCAAACACGGTTTGTGCTAGCTCTTTGAAACTTGGCACAATAATGTAGTTCCAAGTTCTATCGCTATGGTTTGTGTGCTATTTAAGTAGCACCAAGCAGAGACTGATGAGAATCCCTTTCATTGAAAGGGGTTGCCAAGCTTCCAAAAAACTGCGAGTTTCCTGAAATCTCAGCAAACTTTTTTGCACCCAATCTTGATGATACTTGCAGGTAGTGATCAGTACACGAATCTCACTTGGCTCACTAAATTTCGTTCTTCTAGGTTAAACCGTTCCTTTGCAGTAACCGTTTTCATGATTAGGTTTCACTCTGTTTTCTCCTATATGGATACATGTAGTTGGAACTGTAAATCAAACACGGTTTGTGCTAGCTCTTTGAAACTTGGCACAATAATGTAGTTCCAAGTTCTATCGCTATGGTTTGTGTGCTATTGAAGTACCCCAAGCAGAGATTGACGAGAATCCCTTTCATTGAAAGGGGTTGCCAAGCTTCCAAAAAACTGCGAGTTTCCTGAAATCTCAGCAAACATTTTTTCACCCAATCTTGATGATACTTCCATTTAATGATCAGTACACCAATCCCACTTGGCTCACCAAATTTCGTTCTTCTAGGTTAAACCGTTCCTTTGCAGTAACCGTTTTCATGTTTAGGTTTCACTCTGTTTTCTCCTATATGGATACATGTAGTTGGAACTCTAAATCAAACACGGTTTGTGCTAGCTCTTTGAAACTTGGCACAATAATGTAGTTCCAAGTTCTATCGCTAAGCTTTGTGTGCTATTGAAGTAGCCCCAAGCAGAGACTGACGAGAATCCCTTTCATAGAAAGGGGTTGCCAGGCTTCCAAAAAACTGGGTGTTTCCTGAAATCTCAGCAAACATTTTTTCCCCCAATCTTGATGATACTTCCATTTAATGATCAGTACACCAATCCCACTTGGCTCACCAAATTTCGTTCTTCTAGGTTAAACCGTTCCTTTGCAGTAATCGTTTTCATATTTAGGTTTCACTCTGTTTTCTCCTATATAGATACATGTAGTTGGAACTCTAAATCAAACACGGTTTGTGCTAGCTCTTTGAAACTTGGCAAAATAATGTAGTTTCAAGTTCTATCGCTAGGGTTTGTGTGCTATTGAAGTAGCCCCAAGCAGAGACTGATGAGAATCCCTTTCATTGAAAGGGGTTGCCAAGGTTCCAAAAAACTACGAGTTTCCTGAAATCTCAGCAAACCTTTTTTCATCCAATCTTGATGATACTTCCATTTAATGATCAGTACACCAATCCACTTCGCTCACCAAATTTCGTTCTTCTAGGTTAAACCGTTCCTTTGCAGTAACTGTTTTCATGTTTAGGTTTCACTCTGTTTTCTCCTATATGGATACATGTAGTTGGAACTCTAAATCAAACACGGTTTGTGCTAGCTCTTTGAAACTTGGCACAATAATGTAGCTCCAAGTTCTATCGCTATGGTTTGTGTGCTATTGAATTAGCCCCAAGCAGAGACTGACGAGAATCCCTTTCATTGAAAGGGGTTGCCAAGCTTCCAAAAAACTACGAGTTTGTTGAAATCTCAGCAAACATTTTTTCACCCAATCTTTATGATACTTGCAGGTAGTGAACAGTACACGAATCTCACTTGGCTCACTTAATTTCGTTCTTCTAGGTTAAACCGTTCCTTTGCAGTAACCGTTTTCATGTTTAGGTTTCACTCTGTTTTCTCCTATATGGATACATGTAGTTGGAACTCTAAATCAAACACGGTTTGTGCTAGCTCTTTGAAACTTGGCACAATAATGTAGTTCCAAGTTCTATCGCTATGGTTTGTGTGCTATTGAAGTAGTCCCAAGCAGAGACTGACGAGAATCCCTTTCATTGAAAGGGGTTGCCAGGCTTCCAAAAAACTACGAGTTTCCTGAAATCTCAGCAAACATTTTTGCACCCAATCTTGATGATACTTCCATTTAATGATCAGTACACCATTCCCACTTGGCTCAACAAATTTCGTTCTTATAGGTTAAACTGTTCCTTTGCAGTAACCGTTTTCATGTTTAGGTTTCACTCTGTTTTCTCCTATATAGATACATGTAGTTGGAACTCTAAATCAAACACGGTTTGTGCTAGCTCTTTGAAACTTGGCACAATAATGTAGTTCCAAGTTCTATCGCTATGGTTTGTGTGCTATTGAAGTAGCCCCAAGCAGAGACTGACGAGAATCCCTTTCATTGAAAGGGGTTGCCAAGCTTCCAAAAAACTGCGAGTTTCCTGAAATCTCAGCAAACATTTTTTCACCCAATCATGATGATACTTCTATTTAATGATCAGTACTCCAATCCCACTTGGCTCAGCAAATTTCGTTCTTCTAGGTTAAACCGTTCCTTTGCAGTAACTGTTTTCATGTTTAGGTTTCACTCTGTTTTCTCCTATATGGATACATGTAGTTGGAACTCTAAATCAAACACGGTTTGTGCTAGCCCTTTGAAACTTGGCACAATAATGTAGTTCCAAGTTCTATCGCTATGGTTTGTGTGCTATTTAAGTAGCACCAAGCAGAGACTGATGAGAATCCCTTTCATTGAAAGGGGTTGCCAAGCTTCCAAAAAACTGCGAGTTTCCTGAAATCTCAGCAAACTTTTTTGCACCCAATCTTGATGATACTTGCAGGTAGTGATCAGTACACGAATCTCACTTGGCTCACTAAATTTCGTTCTTCTAGGTTAAACCGTTCCTTTGCAGTAACCGTTTTCATGTTTAGGTTTCACTCTGTTTTCTCCTATATGGATACATGTAGTTGGAACTGTAAATCAAACACGGTTTGTGCTAGCTCTTTGAAACTTGGCACAATAATGTAGTTCCAAGTTCTATCGCTATGGTTTGTGTGCTATTGAAGTACCCCAAGCAGAGACTGACGAGAATCCCTTTCATTGAAAGGGGTTGCCAAGCTTCCAAAAAACTGCGAGTTTCCTGAAATCTCAGCAAACATTTTTTCACCCAATCTTGATGATACTTCCATTTAATGATCAGTACACCAATCCCACTTGGCTCACCAAATTTCGTTCTTCTAGGTTAAACCGTTCCTTTGCAGTAACCGTTTTCATGTTTAGGTTTCACTCTGTTTTCTCCTATATGGATACATGTAGTTGGAACTCTAAATCAAACACGGTTTGTGCTAGCTCTTTGAAACGTGGCACAAGAATGTAGTTCCAAGTTCTATCACTATGGTTTGTGTGCTATTGAAGTAGCCCCAAGCAGAGACTGACGAGAATCCCTTTCATTGAAAGGGGTTATCAAGCTTAAAAAAACTACGAGTTTCCTGAAATCTCAGCAAACATTTTTTCACCCAATCTTGATGATACTTGCAGGTAGTGATCAGTACACGAATCCCACTTGGCTCACCAAATTTCATTCTTCTAGGTTAAACCGTTCCTTTGCAGTAACCGTTTTCATGTTTAGGTTTCACTCTGTTTTCTCCTATATGGATACATTAGTTGGAACTCTAAATCAAACACGGTTTGTGCTAGCTCTTTGAAACTTGGCAAAATAATGTAGTTCCAAGTTCTATCGAAATGGTTTGTGTGCTATTGAAGTAGCCCCAAGCAGAGACTGACGAGAATCCCTTTCATTGAAAGGGGTTGCCAAGCTTCCAAAAAACTACGAGTTTCCTGAAATCTCAGCAAACATTTTTTCACCCAATCTTGATGATACTTCTATTTAATGATCAGTACACCAATCCCACTTGGCTCACCAAATTTCATTCTTCTAGGTTAAACCATTCCTTTGCAGTAACCGTTTTCATGCTTAGGTTTCACTCTGTTTTCTCCTATATGGATACATGTAGTTGGAACTCTAAATCAAACACGGTTTGTGCTAGCTCTTTGAAACTTGGCACAATAATGTAGTTCCAAGTTCTATGGCTATGGTTTGTGTGCTATTGAAGTAGCCCCAAGCAGAGACTGACGAGAATCCCTTTCATTGAAAGGGGTTATCAAGCTTCCAAAAAACTATGAGTTTCCTGAAATCTCAGCTAACATTTTTTCACCCAATCTTGATGATACTTCCATTTAATGATCAGTACACCAATCCCACTTGGCTCACCACACTTCGTTCTTCTAGGTTAAACCGTTCCTTTGCAGTAATCGTTTTCATATTTAGGTTTCACTCTGTTTTCTCCTATATAGATACATGTAGTTGGAACTCTAAATCAAACACGGTTTGTGCTAGCTCTTTGAAACTTGGCACACTAATGTAGTTTCAAGTTCTATCGCTCGGGTTTGTGTGCTATTGAAGTAGCCCCAAGCAGAGACTGACGAGAATCCCTTTCATTGAAAGGGGTTGCCAAGCTTCCAAAAAACTACGAGTTTCCAGAAATCTCAGCAAACATTTTTTCACCCAATCTTGATGATACTTCCATTTAATGATCAGTACACCCATCCCACTTGGCTCACCAAATTTCGTTCTTCTAGGTTAAACCGTTCCTTTGCAGTAACCGTTTTCATGTTTAGGTTTCACTCTGTTTTCTCCTATAAGGATACATGTAGTTGGAACTCTAAATCAAACACGGTTTGTGCTAGCTCTTTGAAACTTGGCACAATAATATGGTTCCAAGTTCTATCGCTATGGTTTGTGTGCTATTGAAGTAGCCCCAAGCAGAGACTGACGAGAATCCCTTTCATTGAAAGGGGTTGCCAAGCTTCCAAAAAACTACGAGTTTCCTGAAATCTCAGCAAACATTTTTTCACCCAATATTTATGATACTTCCATTTAATGATCAGTACACAAATCCCACTTGGCTCACCAAATTTCGTTCTTCTAGGTTAAACCGTTCCTTTGCAGTAACCGTTTTCATGTTTAGGTTTCACTCTGTTGTCTCCTATATGGATACATGTAGTTGGAACTCTAAATCAAACACGGTTTGTGCTAGCTCTTTGAAACTTGGCACAATAATGTAGTTCCAAGTTCTATGGCTATGGTTTGTGTGCTATTGAAGTAGCCCCAAGCAGAGACTGATGAGAATCCCTTTCATTGAAAGGGTTTGCCAAGCTTCCAAAAAACTGCGAGTTTCCTGAAATCTCAGCAAACATTTTTTCACCCAATCTTGATGATACTTGCAGGTAGTGATCAGTACACGAATCCCACTTGGCTGACCAAATTTCGTTCTTCTAGGTTAAACCGTTCCTTTGCAGTAACCGTTTTCATGTTTAGGTTTCACTCTGTTTTCTCCTATATGGATACATGTAGTTGGAACTCTAAATAGAAACACGGTTTGTGCTAGCTCTTTGAAACTTGGCACAATAATGTAGTACCAAGTTCTATCGCTATGGTTTGTGTGCTATTGAAGTAGCCCCAAGCAGAGACTGACGAGAATCCCATTCATTGAAAGGGGTTGCCAAGCTTCCAAAAAACTGCGAGTTTCCTGAAATCTCAGCAAATATTTTTTCACCCAATCTTGATGATACTTCTATTTAATGATCAGTACACCAATCCCACTTGGCTCACCAAATTTCGTTCTTCTAGGTTAAACCGTTCCTTTGCAGTAACCGTTTTCATGATTAGGTTTCACTCTGTTTTCTCCTATATGGATACATGTAGTTGGAACTCTAAATCAAACACGGTTTGTGCTAGCTCTTTGAAACTTGGCACAATAATGTAGTTCCAAGTTCTATCACTATGGTTTGTGTGCTATTGAAATAGCCCCAAGCAGAGACTGACGAGAATCCCTTTCATTGAAAGGGGTTGCCAAGCTTCCAAAAAACTGCGAGTTTCCTGAAATCTCAGCAAACATTTTTTCACCCAATCTTGATGATACTTCCATTTAATGATCAGTACACCAATCCCACTTGGCTCACCAAATTTCGTTCTTCTAGGTTAAACCGTTCCTTTGCAGTAACCGTTTTCATGTTTAGGTTTCACTCTGTTTTCTCCTATATGGATACATGTAGTTGGAACTCTAAATCAAACACGGTTTGTGCTAGCTCTTTGAAACTTGGCACAATAATGTAGTTCCAAGTTCTATCGCTATGGTTTGTGTGCTATTTAAGTAGCACCAAGCAGAGACTGATGAGAATCCCTTTCATTGAAAGGGGTTGCCAAGCTTCCAAAAAACTGCGAGTTTCCTGAAATCTCAGCAAACTTTTTTGCACCCAATCTTGATGATACTTGCAGGTAGTGATCAGTACACGAATCTCACTTGGCTCACTAAATTTCGTTCTTCTAGGTTAAACCGTTCCTTTGCAGTAACCGTTTTCATGTTTAGGTTTCACTCTGTTTTCTCCTATATGGATACATGTAGTTGGAACTGTAAATCAAACACGGTTTGTGCTAGCTCTTTGAAAATTGGCACAATAATGTAGTTCCAAGTTCTATCGCTATGGTTTGTGTGCTATTGAAGTACCCCAAGCAGAGATTGACGAGAATCGCTTTCATTGAAAGGGGTTGCCAAGCTTCCAAAAAACTGCGAGTTTCCTGAAATCTCAGCAAACATTTTTTCACCCAATCTTGATGATACTTCCATTTAATGATCAGTACACCAATCCCACTTGGCTCACCAAATTTCGTTCTTCTAGGTTAAACCGTTCCTTTGCAGTAACCGTTTTCATGTTTAGGTTTCACTCTGTTTTCTCCTATATGGATACATGTAGTTGGAACTCTAAATCAAACACGGTTTGTGCTAGCTCTTTGAAACTTGGCACAATAATGTAGTTCCAAGTTCTATCGCTAAGCTTTGTGTGCTATTGAAGTAGCCCCAAGCAGAGACTGACGAGAATCCCTTTCATAGAAAGGGGTTGCCAGGCTTCCAAAAAACTGGGTGTTTCCTGAAATCTCAGCAAACATTTTTTCCCCCAATCTTGATGATACTTCCATTTAATGATCAGTACACCAATCCCACTTGGCTCACCAAATTTCGTTCTTCTAGGTTAAACCGTTCCTTTGCAGTAATCGTTTTCATATTTAGGTTTCACTCTGTTTTCTCCTATATAGATACATGTAGTTGGAACTCTAAATCAAACACGGTTTGTGCTAGCTCTTTGAAACTTGGCAAAATAATGTAGTTTCAAGTTCTATCGCTAGGGTTTGTGTGCTATTGAAGTAGCCCCAAGCAGAGACTGATGAGAATCCCTTTCATTGAAAGGGGTTGCCAAGGTTCCAAAAAACTACGAGTTTCCTGAAATCTCAGCAAACCTTTTTTTCATCCAATCTTGATGATACTTCCATTTAATGATCAGTACACCAATCCACTTCGCTCACCAAATTTCGTTCTTCTAGGTTAAACCGTTCCTTTGCAGTAACTGTTTTCATGTTTAGGTTTCACTCTGTTTTCTCCTATATGGATACATGTAGTTGGAACTCTAAATCAAACACGGTTTGTGCTAGCTCTTTGAAACTTGGCACAATAATGTAGCTCCAAGTTCTATCGCTATGGTTTGTGTGCTATTGAAGTAGCCCCAAGCAGAGACTGACGAGAATCCCTTTCATTGAAAGGGGTTGCCAAGCTTCCAAAAAACTACGAGTTTGTTGAAATCTCAGCAAACATTTTTTCACCCAATCTTTATGATACTTGCAGGTAGTGAACAGTACACGAATCTCACTTGGCTCACTTAATTTCGTTCTTCTAGGTTAAACCGTTCCTTTGCAGTAACCGTTTTCATGTTTAGGTTTCACTCTGTTTTCTCCTATATGGATACATGTAGTTGGAACTCTAAATCAAACACGGTTTGTGCTAGCTCTTTGAAACTTGGCACAATAATGTAGTTCCAAGTTCTATCGCTATGGTTTGTGTGCTATTGAAGTAGTCCCAAGCAGAGACTGACGAGAATCCCTTTCATTGAAAGGGGTTGCCAGGCTTCCAAAAAACTACGAGTTTCCTGAAATCTCAGCAAACATTTTTGCACCCAATCTTGATGATACTTCCATTTAATGATCAGTACACCATTCCCACTTGGCTCAACAAATTTCGTTCTTATAGGTTAAACTGTTCCTTTGCAGTAACCGTTTTCATGTTTAGGTTTCACTCTGTTTTCTCCTATATAGATACATGTAGTTGGAACTCTAAATCAAACACGGTTTGTGCTAGCTCTTTGAAACTTGGCACAATAATGTAGTTCCAAGTTCTATCGCTATGGTTTGTGTGCTATTGAAGTAGCCCCAAGCAGAGACTGACGAGAATCCCTTTCATTGAAAGGGGTTGCCAAGCTTCCAAAAAACTGCGAGTTTCCTGAAATCTCAGCAAACATTTTTTCACCCAATCATGATGATACTTCTATTTAATGATCAGTACTCCAATCCCACTTGGCTCAGCAAATTTCGTTCTTCTAGGTTAAACCGTTCCTTTGCAGTAACTGTTTTCATGTTTAGGTTTCACTCTGTTTTCTCCTATATGGATACATGTAGTTGGAACTCTAAATCAAACACGGTTTGTGCTAGCTCTTTGAAACTTGGCACAATAATGTAGTTCCAAGTTCTATCGCTATGGTTGTGTGCTATTTAAGTAGCACCAAGCAGAGACTGATGAGAATCCCTTTCATTGAAAGGGGTTGCCAAGCTTCCAAAAAACTGCGAGTTTCCTGAAATCTCAGCAAACTTTTTTGCACCCAATCTTGATGATACTTGCAGGTAGTGATCAGTACACGAATCTCACTTGGCTCACTAAATTTCGTTCTTCTAGGTTAAACCGTTTCCTTTGCAGTAACCGTTTTCATGTTTAGGTTTCACTCTGTTTTCTCCTATATGGATACATGTAGTTGGAACTGTAAATCAAACACGGTTTGTGCTAGCTCTTTGAAACTTGGCACAATAATGTAGTTCCAAGTTCTATCGCTATGGTTTGTGTGCTATTGAAGTACCCCAAGCAGAGACTGACGAGAATCCCTTTCATTGAAAGGGGTTGCCAAGCTTCCAAAAAACTGCGAGTTTCCTGAAATCTCAGCAAACATTTTTTCACCCAATCTTGATGATACTTCCATTTAATGATCAGTACACCAATCCCACTTGGCTCACCAAATTTCGTTCTTCTAGGTTAAACCGTTCCTTTGCAGTAACCGTTTTCATGTTTAGGTTTCACTCTGTTTTCTCCTATATGGATACATGTAGTTGGAACTCTAAATCAAACACGGTTTGTGCTAGCTCTTTGAAACGTGGCACAAGAATGTAGTTCCAAGTTCTATCACTATGGTTTGTGTGCTATTGAAGTAGCCCCAAGCAGAGACTGACGAGAATCCCTTTCATTGAAAGGGGTTATCAAGCTTAAAAAAACTACGAGTTTCCTGAAATCTCAGCAAACATTTTTTCACCCAATCTTGATGATACTTGCAGGTAGTGATCAGTACACGAATCCCACTTGGCTCACCAAATTTCATTCTTCTAGGTTAAACCGTTCCTTTGCAGTAACCGTTTTCATGTTTAGGTTTCACTCTGTTTTCTCCTATATGGATACATTAGTTGGAACTCTAAATCAAACACGGTTTGTGCTAGCTCTTTGAAACTTGGCACAATAATGTAGTTCCAAGTTCTATCGAAATGGTTTGTGTGCTATTGAAGTAGCCCCAAGCAGAGACTGACGAGAATCCCTTTCATTGAAAGGGGTTGCCAAGCTTCCAAAAAACTACGAGTTTCCTGAAATCTCAGCAAACATTTTTTCACCCAATCTTGATGATACTTCTATTTAATGATCAGTACACCAATCCCACTTGGCTCACCAAATTTCATTCTTCTAGGTTAAACCATTCCTTTGCAGTAACCGTTTTCATGCTTAGGTTTCACTCTGTTTTCTCCTATATGGATACATGTAGTTGGAACTCTAAATCAAACACGGTTTGTGCTAGCTCTTTGAAACTTGGCAAAATAATGTAGTTTCAAGTTCTATCGCTAGGGTTTGTGTGCTATTGAAGTAGCCCCAAGCAGAGACTGATGAGAATCCCTTTCATTGAAAGGGGTTGCCAAGGTTCCAAAAAACTACGAGTTTCCTGAAATCTCAGCAAACCTTTTTTCATCCAATCTTGATGATACTTCCATTTAATGATCAGTACACCAATCCACTTCGCTCACCAAATTTCGTTCTTCTAGGTTAAACCGTTCCTTTGCAGTAACTGTTTTCATGTTTAGGTTTCACTCTGTTTTCTCCTATATGGATACATGTAGTTGGAACTCTAAATCAAACACGGTTTGTGCTAGCTCTTTGAAACTTGGCACAATAATGTAGCTCCAAGTTCTATCGCTATGGTTTGTGTGCTATTGAAGTAGCCCCAAGCAGAGACTGACGAGAATCCCTTTCATTGAAAGGGGTTGCCAAGCTTCCAAAAAACTACGAGTTTGTTGAAATCTCAGCAAACATTTTTTCACCCAATCTTTATGATACTTGCAGGTAGTGAACAGTACACGAATCTCACTTGGCTCACTTAATTTCGTTCTTCTAGGTTAAACCGTTCCTTTGCAGTAACCGTTTTCATGTTTAGGTTTCACTCTGTTTTCTCCTATATGGATACATGTAGTTGGAACTCTAAATCAAACACGGTTTGTGCTAGCTCTTTGAAACTTGGCACAATAATGTAGTTCCAAGTTCTATCGCTATGGTTTGTGTGCTATTGAAGTAGTCCCAAGCAGAGACTGACGAGAATCCCTTTCATTGAAAGGGGGTTGCCAGGCTTCCAAAAAACTACGAGTTTCCTGAAATCTCAGCAAACATTTTTGCACCCAATCTTGATGATACTTCCATTTAATGATCAGTACACCATTCCCACTTGCTCAACAAATTTCGTTCTTATAGGTTAAACTGTTCCTTTGCAGTAACCGTTTTCATGTTTAGGTTTCACTCTGTTTTCTCCTATATAGATACATGTAGTTGGAACTCTAAATCAAACACGGTTTGTGCTAGCTCTTTGAAACTTGGCACAATAATGTAGTTCCAAGTTCTATCGCTATGGTTTGTGTGCTATTGAAGTAGCCCCAAGCAGAGACTGAACGAGAATCCCTTTCATTGAAAGGGGTTGCCAAGCTTCCAAAAAACTGCGAGTTTCCTGAAATCTCAGCAAACATTTTTTCACCCAATCATGATGATACTTCTATTTAATGATCAGTACTCCAATCCACTTGGCTCAGCAAATTTCGTTCTTCTAGGTTAAACCGTTCCTTTGCAGTAACTGTTTTCATGTTTAGGTTTCACTCTGTTTTCTCCTATATGGATACATGTAGTTGGAACTCTAAATCAAACACGGTTTGTGCTAGCTCTTTGAAACTTGGCACAATAATGTAGTTCCAAGTTCTATCGCTATGGTTTGTGTGCTATTTAAGTAGCACCAAGCAGAGACTGATGAGAATCCCTTTCATTGAAAGGGGTTGCCAAGCTTCCAAAAAACTGCGAGTTTCCTGAAATCTCAGCAAACTTTTTTGCACCCAATCTTGATGATACTTGCAGGTAGTGATCAGTACACGAATCTCACTTGGCTCACTAAATTTCGTTCTTCTAGGTTAAACCGTTCCTTTGCAGTAACCGTTTTCATGTTTAGGTTTCACTCTGTTTTCTCCTATATGGATACATGTAGTTGGAACTGTAAATCAAACACGGTTTGTGCTAGCTCTTTGAAACTTGGCACAATAATGTAGTTCCAAGTTCTATCGCTATGGTTTGTGTGCTATTGAAGTACCCCAAGCAGAGACTGACGAGAATCCCTTTCATTGAAAGGGGTTGC
Source organism: Urocitellus parryii (assembly GCF_045843805.1). Lineage (NCBI taxonomy): Eukaryota > Metazoa > Chordata > Mammalia > Rodentia > Sciuridae > Urocitellus > Urocitellus parryii. The sequence continues at coordinate 18,322 of NW_027552581.1, read as the reverse complement.
CAAGCTTCCAAAAAACTGCGAGTTTCCTGAAATCTCAGCAAACATTTTTTCACCCAATCTTGATGATACTTCCATTTAATGATCAGTACACCAATCCCACTTGGCTCACCAAATTTCGTTCTTCTAGGTTAAACCGTTCCTTTGCAGTAACCGTTTTCATGTTTAGGTTTCACTCTGTTTTCTCCTATATGGATACATGTAGTTGGAACTCTAAATCAAACACGGTTTGTGCTAGCTCTTTGAAACGTGGCACAAGAATGTAGTTCCAAGTTCTATCACTATGGTTTGTGTGCTATTGAAGTAGCCCCAAGCAGAGACTGACGAGAATCCCTTTCATTGAAAGGGGTTATCAAGCTTAAAAAACTACGAGTTTCCTGAAATCTCAGCAAACATTTTTTCACCCAATTTTGATGATACTTGCAGGTAGTGATCAGTACACGAATCCCACTTGGCTCACCAAATTTCATTCTTCTAGGTTAAACCGTTCCTTTGCAGTAACCGTTTTCATGTTTAGGTTTCACTCTGTTTTCTCCTATATGGATACATTAGTTGGAACTCTAAATCAAACACGGTTTGTGCTAGCTCTTTGAAACTTGGCACAATAATGTAGTTCCAAGTTCTATCGAAATGGTTTGTGTGCTATTGAAGTAGCCCCAAGCAGAGACTGACGAGAATCCCTTTCATTGAAAGGGGTTGCCAAGCTTCCAAAAAACTACGAGTTTCCTGAAATCTCAGCAAACATTTTTTCACCCAATCTTGATGATACTTCTATTTAATGATCAGTACACCAATCCCACTTGGCTCACCAAATTTCATTCTTCTAGGTTAAACCATTCCTTTGCAGTAACCGTTTTCATGCTTAGGTTTCACTCTGTTTTCTCCTATATGGATACATGTAGTTGGAACTCTAAATCAAACACGGTTTGTGCTAGCTCTTTGAAACTTGGCACAATAATGTAGTTCCAAGTTCTATGGCTATGGTTTGTGTGCTATTGAAGTAGCCCCAAGCAGAGACTGACGAGAATCCCTTTCATTGAAAGGGGTTATCAAGCTTCCAAAAAACTATGAGTTTCCTGAAATCTCAGCTAACATTTTTTCACCCAATCTTGATGATACTTCCATTTAATGATCAGTACACCAATCCCACTTGGCTCACCACACTTCGTTCTTCTAGGTTAAACCGTTCCTTTGCAGTAATCGTTTTCATATTTAGGTTTCACTCTGTTTTCTCCTATATAGATACATGTAGTTGGAACTCTAAATCAAACACGGTTTGTGCTAGCTCTTTGAAACTTGGCACACTAATGTAGTTTCAAGTTCTATCGCTCGGGTTTGTGTGCTATTGAAGTAGCCCCAAGCAGAGACTGACGAGAATCCCTTTCATTGAAAGGGGTTGCCAAGCTTCCAAAAAACTACGAGTTTCCAGAAATCTCAGCAAACATTTTTTCACCCAATCTTGATGATACTTCCATTTAATGATCAGTACACCCATCCCACTTGGCTCACCAAATTTCGTTCTTCTAGGTTAAACCGTTCCTTTGCAGTAACCGTTTTCATGTTTAGGTTTCACTCTGTTTTCTCCTATAAGGATACATGTAGTTGGAACTCTAAATCAAACACGGTTTGTGCTAGCTCTTTGAAACTTGGCACAATAATATGGTTCCAAGTTCTATCGCTATGGTTTGTGTGCTATTGAAGTAGCCCCAAGCAGAGACGGACGAGAATCCCTTTCATTGAAAGGGGTTGCCAAGCTTCCAAAAAACTACGAGTTTCCTGAAATCTCAGCAAACATTTTTTCACCCAATATTGATGATACTTCCATTTAATGATCAGTACACAAATCCCACTTGGCTCACCAAATTTCGTTCTTCTAGGTTAAACCGTTCCTTTGCAGTAACCGTTTTCATGTTTAGGTTTCACTCTGTTGTCTCCTATATGGATACATGTAGTTGGAACTCTAAATCAAACACGGTTTGTGCTAGCTCTTTGAAACTTGGCACAATAATGTAGTTCCAAGTTCTATGGCTATGGTTTGTGTGCTATTGAAGTAGCCCCAAGCAGAGACTGATGAGAATCCCTTTCATTGAAAGGGTTTGCCAAGCTTCCAAAAAACTGCGAGTTTCCTGAAATCTCAGCAAACATTTTTTCACCCAATCTTGATGATACTTGCAGGTAGTGATCAGTACACGAATCCCACTTGGCTGACCAAATTTCGTTCTTCTAGGTTAAACCGTTCCTTTGCAGTAACCGTTTTCATGTTTAGGTTTCACTCTGTTTTCTCCTATATGGATACATGTAGTTGGAACTCTAAATAGAAACACGGTTTGTGCTAGCTCTTTGAAACTTGGCACAATAATGTAGTACCAAGTTCTATCGCTATGGTTTGTGTGCTATTGAAGTAGCCCCAAGCAGAGACTGACGAGAATCCCATTCATTGAAAGGGGTTGCCAAGCTTCCAAAAAACTGCGAGTTTCCTGAAATCTCAGCAAATATTTTTTCACCCAATCTTGATGATACTTCTATTTAATGATCAGTACACCAATCCCACTTGGCTCACCAAATTTCGTTCTTCTAGGTTAAACCGTTCCTTTGCAGTAACCGTTTTCATGATTAGGTTTCACTCTGTTTTCTCCTATATGGATACATGTAGTTGGAACTCTAAATCAAACACGGTTTGTGCTAGCTCTTTGAAACTTGGCACAATAATGTAGTTCCAAGTTCTATCACTATGGTTTGTGTGCTATTGAAATAGCCCCAAGCAGAGACTGACGAGAATCCCTTTCATTGAAAGGGGTTGCCAAGCTTCCAAAAAACTGCGAGTTTCCTGAAATCTCAGCAAACATTTTTTCACCCAATCTTGATGATACTTCCATTTAATGATCAGTACACCAATCCCACTTGGCTCACCAAATTTCGTTCTTCTAGGTTAAACCGTTCCTTTGCAGTAACCGTTTTCATGTTTAGGTTTCACTCTGTTTTCTCCTATATGGATACATGTAGTTGGAACTCTAAATCAAACACGGTTTGTGCTAGCTCTTTGAAACTTGGCACAATAATGTAGTTCCAAGTTCTATCGCTATGGTTTGTGTGCTATTGAAGTAGCCCCAAGCAGAGACTGACGAGAATCCCTTTCATTGAAAGGGGTTGCCAAGCTTCCAAAAAACTACGAGTTTCCTGAAATATCAGCAAACATTTTTTCACGCAATCTTGATGATACTTACATTTAATGATCAGTACACCAATCCCACTTGGCTCACCAAATTTCCTTCTTCTAGGTTAAAACGTTCCTTTGCAGTAACCGTTTTCATGTTTAGGTTTCACTCTGTTTTCTCCTATATAGATACGTGTAGTTGGAACTCTAAATCAAACACGGTTTGTGCTAGTTCTTTGAAACTTGGCACAATAATGTAGTTCCAAGTTCTATCGCTATGGTTTGTGTGCTATTGATGTAGCCGCAAGCAGTGACTGACGAGAATCCCTTTCAATGAAAGGGGTTGCCAAGCTTCCAAAAAACTACGAGTTTCCTGAAATCTCAGCTAACATTTTTTCACCCAATCTTGATGATACTTCCATTTAATGATCAGTACACCAATCCCACTTGGCTCACCAAATTTCGTTCTTCTAGGTTAAACCGTTCCTTTGCAGTAACCGTTTTCATGTTTAGGTTTCACTCTGTTTTCTCCAATATGGATACATGTAGTTGGAACTCCAAATCAAACACGGTTTGTGCTAGCTCTTTGAAACTTGGCACAATAATGTAGTTCCAAGTTCTATCGCTATGGTTTGTGTGCTATTGAAGTAGCCCCAAGCAGAGATTGACGAGAATCCCTTTCATTGAAAGGGGTTGCCAAGCTTCCAAAAAACTACGAGTTTCCTGAAATCTCTGCAAACATTTTTTCACCCAATCTTGATGATACTTCTATTTAATAATCAGTACACCAATCCCACTTGGCTCACCAAATTTCGTTCTTCTAGGTTAAACCGTTCTTTTGCAGTAACCGTTTTCATGTTTAGGTTTCACTCTTTTTTCTCCTATATGGATACATGTAGTTGGAACTCTAAATCAAACACGGTTTGTGCTAGCTCTTTGAAACTTGGCAGAATAATGTAGTCCAAGTTCTATCGCTAAGGTTTGTGTGCTATTGAAGTAGCCCCAAGCAGAGACTGACGAGAATCCCTTTCATAGAAAGGGGTTGCCAGGCTTCCAAAAAACTGGGAGTTTCCTGAAATCTCAGCAAACATTTTTTCACCCAATCTTGATGATACTTCCATTTAATGATCAGTACACCAATCCCACTTGGCTCACCAAATTTCGTTCTTCTAGGTTAAACCGTTCCTTTGCAGTAATCGTTTTCATATTTAGGTTTCACTCTGTTTTCTCCTATATAGATACATGTAGTTGGAACTCTAAATCAAACACGGTTTGTGCTAGCTCTTTGAAACTTGGCAAAATAATGTAGTTTCAAGTTCTATTGCTAGGGTTTGTGTGCTATTGAAGTAGCCCCAAGCAGAGACTGATGAGAATCCCTTTCATTGAAAGGGGTTGCCAAGCTTCCAAAAATCTACGAGTTTCCTGAAATCTCAGCTAAAATTTTTTCACCCAGTCTTGATGATACTTCCATTTAATGATCAGTACACCAATCCCACTTGGCTCACCAAATTTCATTCTTCTAGGTTAAACCGTTCCTTTGCAGTAACCGTTTTCATGTTTAGGTTTCACTCTGTTTTCTCCTATATGGATACATGTAGTTGGAACTCTAAATCAAACACGGTTTGTGCTAGCTCTTTGAAACTTGGCACAATAATGTAGTTCCAAGTTCTATCGCTATAGTTTGTGTGCTATTGAAGTAGCCCAAGCAGAGACTGACGAGAATCCCTTTCATTGAAAGGGGTTGCCAAGCTTCCAAAAAACTACGAGTTTCCTGAAATCTCAGCAAACATTTTTTCACCCAAACTTGATGATACTTCTATATAATAATCAGTACACCAATCCCACTTGGCTCACCAAATTTCGCTCTTCTAGGTTAAACCCTTCTTTTGCAGTAACCGTTTTCATGTTTAGGTTTCACTCTGTTTTCTCCTATATGGATACATGTAGTTGGAACTCTAAATCAAACACGATTTGTGCTAGCTCTTTGAAACTTGGCACAATAATGTAGTTCCAAGTTCTATCGCTAAGGTTTGTGTGCTATTGAAGTAGCCCCAAGCAGAGACTGACGAGAATCCCTTTCATAGAAAGGGGTTGCCAGGCTTCCAAAAAACTGGGAGTTTCCTGAAATCTCAGCAAACATTTTTTCACCCAATCTTGATGATACTTCCATTTAATGATCAGTACACCAATCCCACTTGGCTCACCAAATTTCGTTCTTCTAGGTTAAACCGTTCCTTTGCAGTAATCGTTTTCATATTTAGGTTTCACTCTGTTTTCTCCTATATAGATACATGTAGTTGGAACTCTAAATCAAACACGGTTTGTGCTAGCTCTTTGAAACTTGGCACAATAATGTAGTTCCAAGTTCTATCGCTATGGTTTGTGTGCTATTGAAGTAGCCCCAAGCAGAGACTGACGAGAATCCCTTTCATTGAAAAAAACTACGAGTTTCTTGAAATCTCAGCAAACATTTTTTCACCCAATCTTTATGATACTTGCAGGTAGTGATCAGTACACGAATCTCACTTGGCTCACTAAATTTCGTTCTTCTAGGTTAAACCGTTCCTTTGCAGTAACCGTTTTCATGTTTAGGTTTCACTCTGTTTTCTCCTATATGGATACATGTAGTTGGAACTCTAAATCAAACACGGTTTGTGCTAGCTCTTTGAAACGTGGCACAATAATGTAGTCCCAAGTTCTATCGCTATGGTTTGTGTGCTATTGAAGTAGCCCCAAGCAGAGACTGACGAGAATCCCTTTCATTGAAAGGGGTTGCCAAGCTTCCAAAAAACTACGAGTTTCCTGAAATCTCAGCAAACATTTTTTCACCCAATCTTGATGATACTTCTATTTTATAATCAGTACACCAATCCCACTTGGCTCACCAAATTTCGTTCTTCTAGGTTAAACCGTTCTTTTGCAGTAACCGTTTTCATGTTTAGGTTTCACTCTGTTTTCTCCTATATGGATACATGTAGTTGGAACTCTAAATAGAAACACGGTTTGTGCTAGCTCTTTGAAACTTGGCACAATAATGTAGTTTCAAGTTCTATCGCTAGGGTTTGTGTGCTATTGAAGTAGCCCCAAGCAGAGACTGATGAGAATCCCTTTCATTGAAAGGGGTTGCCAAGGTTCCAAAAAACTACGAGTTTCCTGAAATCTCAGCAAACCTTTTTTCATCCAATCTTGATGATACTTCCATTTAATGATCAGTACACCAATCCACTTCGCTCACCAAATTTCGTTCTTCTAGGTTAAACCGTTCCTTTGCAGTAACTGTTTTCATGTTTAGGTTTCACTCTGTTTTCTCCTATATGGATACATGTAGTTGGAACTCTAAATCAAACACGGTTTGTGCTAGCTCCTTGAACTTGGCACAATAATGTAGCTCCAAGTTCTATCGCTATGGTTTGTGTGCTATTGAAGTAGCCCCAAGCAGAGACTGACGAGAATCCCTTTCATTGAAAGGGGTTGCCAAGCTTCCAAAAAACTACGAGTTTGTTGAAATCTCAGCAAACATTTTTTCACCCAATCTTTATGATACTTGCAGGTAGTGAACAGTACACGAATCTCACTTGGCTCACTTAATTTCGTTCTTCTAGGTTAAACCGTTCCTTTGCAGTAACCGTTTTCATGTTTAGGTTTCACTCTGTTTTCTCCTATATGGATACATGTAGTTGGAACTCTAAATCAAACACGGTTTGTGCTAGCTCTTTGAAACTTGGCACAATAATGTAGTTCCAAGTTCTATCGCTATGGTTTGTGTGCTATTGAAGTAGCCCCAAGCAGAGACTGACGAGAATCAATTTCATTGAAAGTGGTTGGAGGCTTCCAGAAAACTGCGAGTTTCCTGAAATCTCAGCAAACATTTTTTCACCCAATCTTGATGAAACTTCCATTTAATGATCAGTACACCAATCCCACTTGGCTCACCAAATTTCGTTCTTCTAGGTTAAACCGTTCTTTTGCAGTAACCGTTTTCATGTTTAGGTTTCACTCTGTTTTCTCCTATATAGATACATGTAGTTGGAACTCTAAATCAAACACGGTTTGTGCTAGCTCTTTGAAACTTGGCAAAATAATGTAGTTTCAAGTTCTATCCCTAGGGTTTGTGTGCTATTGAAGTAGCCCCAAGCAGAGACTGATGAGAATCCCTTTCATTGAAAGGGGTTGCCAAGGTTCCAAAAAACTACGAGTTTCCTGAAATCTCAGCAAACCTTTTTTCATCCAATCTTGATGATACTTCCATTTAATGATCAGTACACCAATCCACTTCGCTCACCAAATTTCGTTCTTCTAGGTTAAACCGTTCCTTTGCAGTAACTGTTTTCATGTTTAGGTTTCACTCTGTTTTCTCCTATATGGATACATGTAGTTGGAACTCTAAATCAAACACGGTTTGTGCTAGCTCTTTGAAACTTGGCACAATAATGTAGCTCCAAGTTCTATCGCTATGGTTTGTGTGCTATTGAAGTAGCCCCAAGCAGAGACTGACGAGAATCCCTTTCATTGAAAGGGGTTGCCAAGCTTCCAAAAAACTACGAGTTTGTTGAAATCTCAGCAAACATTTTTTCACCCAATCTTTATGATACTTGCAGGTAGTGAACAGTACACGAATCTCACTTGGCTCACTTAATTTCGTTCTTCTAGGTTAAACCGTTCCTTTGCAGTAACCGTTTTCATGTTTAGGTGTCACTCTGTTTTCTCCTATATGGATACATGTAGTTGGAACTCTAAATCAAACACGGTTTGTGCTAGCTCTTTGAAACTTGGCACAATAATGTAGTTCCAAGTTCTATCGCTATGGTTTGTGTGCTATTGAAGTAGCCCCAAGCAGAGACTGACGAGAATCAATTTCATTGAAAGTGGTTGGAGGCTTCCAGAAAACTGCGAGTTTCCTGAAACCTCAGCAAACATTTTTTCACCCAATCTTGATGATACTTCCATTTAATGATCAGTACACCAATCCCACTTGGCTCACCAAATTTCATTCTTCTAGGTTAAAACGTTCCTTTGCAGTAACCGTTTTCAAGTTTAGGTTTCACTCTGTTTTCTCCTATATAGATACGTGCAGTTGGAACTCTAAATCAAACACGGTTTGTGCTAGCTCTTTGAAACTTGGCACAATAATGTAGTTCCAAGTTCTATCGCTATGGTTTGTGTGCTATTGAAGTAGCCCCAAGCAGAGACTGTGGAGAATCACTTTCATTGAAAGGGGTTGCTAAGCTTCCAAAAAACTACGAGTTTCCTGAAATCTCAGCAAACATTTTTTCACCCAATCTTGATGATACTTCTATTTAATGATCAGTACACCAATCCCACTTGGCTCACCAGATTTCGTTCTTCTAGGTTAAACCGTTCCTTTGCAGTAACCGTTTTCATGTTTAGGTTTCACTCTGTTTTCTCCTATATGGATACATGTAGTTGGAACTCTAAATCAAACACGGTTTGTGCTAGCTCTTTGACACTTGGCACAATAATGTAGTTCCAAGGTCTATGGCTATGGTTTGTGTGCTATTGAAGTAGCCCCAAGCATAGACTGACGAGAATCCCTTTCATTGAAAGGGGTTATCAAGCTTCCAAAAAACTACGAATTTCCTGAAATCTCAGCTAACATTTTTTCACCCAATCTTGATGATACTTCTATTTTATAATCAGTACACCAATCCCACTTGGCTCACCAAATTTCGTTCTTCTAGGTTAAACCGTTCTTTTGCAGTAACCGTTTTCATGTTTAGGTTTCACTCTGTTTTCTCCTATATGGATACATGTAGTTGGAACTCTAAATCAAACACGGTTTGTGCTAGCTCTTTGAAACTTGGCACAATAATGTAGTTCCAAGTTCTATCGCTAAGCTTTGTGTGCTATTGAAGTAGCCCCAAGCAGAGACTGACGAGAATCCCTTTCATAGAAAGGGGTTGCCAGGCTTCCAAAAAACTGGGTGTTTCCTGAAATCTCAGCAAACATTTTTTCCCCCAATCTTGATGATACTTCCATTTAATGATCAGTACACCAATCCCACTTGGCTCACCAAATTTCGTTCTTCTAGGTTAAACCGTTCCTTTGCAGTAATCGTTTTCATATTTAGGTTTCACTCTGTTTTCTCCTATATAGATACATGTAGTTGGAACTCTAAATCAAACACGGTTTGTGCTAGCTCTTTGAAACTTGGCAAAATAATGTAGTTTCAAGTTCTATCGCTAGGGTTTGTGTGCTATTGAAGTAGCCCCAAGCAGAGACTGATGAGAATCCCTTTCATTGAAAGGGGTTGCCAAGGTTCCAAAAAACTACGAGTTTCCTGAAATCTCAGCAAACCTTTTTTCATCCAATCTTGATGATACTTCCATTTAATGATCAGTACACCAATCCACTTCGCTCACCAAATTTCGTTCTTCTAGGTTAAACCGTTCCTTTGCAGTAACTGTTTTCATGTTTAGGTTTCACTCTGTTTTCTCCTATATGGATACATGTAGTTGGAACTCTAAATCAAACACGGTTTGTGCTAGCTCTTTGAAACTTGGCACAATAATGTAGCTCCAAGTTCTATCGCTATGGTTTGTGTGCTATTGAAGTAGCCCCAAGCAGAGACTGACGAGAATCCCTTTCATTGAAAGGGGTTGCCAAGCTTCCAAAAAACTACGAGTTTGTTGAAATCTCAGCAAACATTTTTTCACCCAATCTTTATGATACTTGCAGGTAGTGAACAGTACACGAATCTCACTTGGCTCACTTAATTTCGTTCTTCTAGGTTAAACCGTTCCTTTGCAGTAACCGTTTTCATGTTTAGGTTTCACTCTGTTTTCTCCTATATGGATACATGTAGTTGGAACTCTAAATCAAACACGGTTTGTGCTAGCTCTTTGAAACTTGGCACAATAATGTAGTTCCAAGTTCTATCGCTATGGTTTGTGTGCTATTGAAGTAGCCCCAAGCAGAGACTGACGAGAATCAATTTCATTGAAAGTGGTTGGAGGCTTCCAGAAAACTGCGAGTTTCCTGAAATCTCAGCAAACATTTTTTCACCCAATCTTGATGATACTTCCATTTAATGATCAGTACACCAATCCCACTTGGCTCACCAAATTTCGTTCTTCTAGGTTAAACCGTTCTTTTGCAGTAACCGTTTTCATGTTTAGGTTTCACTCTGTTTTCTCCTATATAGATACATGTAGTTGGAACTCTAAATCAAACACGGTTTGTGCTAGCTCTTTGAAACTTGGCAAAATAATGTAGTTTCAAGTTCTATCCCTAGGGTTTGTGTGCTATTGAAGTAGCCCCAAGCAGAGACTGATGAGAATCCCTTTCATTGAAAGGGGTTGCCAAGGTTCCAAAAAACTACGAGTTTCCTGAAATCTCAGCAAACCTTTTTTCATCCAATCTTGATGATACTTCCATTTAATGATCAGTACACCAATCCACTTCGCTCACCAAATTTCGTTCTTCTAGGTTAAACCGTTCCTTTGCAGTAACTGTTTTCATGTTTAGGTTTCACTCTGTTTTCTCCTATATGGATACATGTAGTTGGAACTCTAAATCAAACACGGTTTGTGCTAGCTCTTTGAAACTTGGCACAATAATGTAGCTCCAAGTTCTATCGCTATGGTTTGTGTGCTATTGAAGTAGCCCCAAGCAGAGACTGACGAGAATCCCTTTCATTGAAAGGGGTTGCCAAGCTTCCAAAAAACTACGAGTTTGTTGAAATCTCAGCAAACATTTTTTCACCCAATCTTTATGATACTTGCAGGTAGTGAACAGTACACGAATCTCACTTGGCTCACTTAATTTCGTTCTTCTAGGTTAAACCGTTCCTTTGCAGTAACCGTTTTCATGTTTAGGTGTCACTCTGTTTTCTCCTATATGGATACATGTAGTTGGAACTCTAAATCAAACACGGTTTGTGCTAGCTCTTTGAAACTTGGCACAATAATGTAGTTCCAAGTTCTATCGCTATGGTTTGTGTGCTATTGAAGTAGCCCCAAGCAGAGACTGACTAGAATCAATTTCATTGAAAGTGGTTGGAGGCTTCCAGAAAACTGCGAGTTTCCTGAAACCTCAGCAAACATTTTTTCACCCAATCTTGATGATACTTCCATTTAATGATCAGTACACCAATCCCACTTGGCTCACCAAATTTCGTTCTTCTAGGTTAAAACGTTCCTTTGCAGTAACCGTTTTCAAGTTTAGGTTTCACTCTGTTTTCTCCTATATAGATACGTGCAGTTGGAACTCTAAATCAAACACGGTTTGTGCTAGCTCTTTGAAACTTGGCACAATAATGTAGTTCCAAGTTCTATCGCTATGGTTTGTGTGCTATTGAAGTAGCCCCAAGCAGAGACTGTGGAGAATCACTTTCATTGAAAGGGGTTGCTAAGCTTCCAAAAAACTACGAGTTTCCTGAAATCTCAGCAAACATTTTTTCACCCAATCTTGATGATACTTCTATTTAATGATCAGTACACCAATCCCACTTGGCTCACCAGATTTCGTTCTTCTAGGTTAAACCGTTCCTTTGCAGTAACCGTTTTCATGTTTAGGTTTCACTCTGTTTTCTCCTATATGGATACATGTAGTTGGAACTCTAAATCAAACACGGTTTGTGCTAGCTCTTTGACACTTGGCACAATAATGTAGTTCCAAGGTCTATGGCTATGGTTTGTGTTGCTATTGAAGTAGCCACAAGCAGAGACTGACGAGAATCCCTTTCATTGAAAGGGGTTGCCAAGCTTCCAAAAAACTACGAGTTTCCTGAAATCTCAGCAAACATTTTTTCACCCAATCTTGATGATCCTTCCATTTAATGATCAGTACACGAATCCCACTTGGCTCACCAAATTTCGTTCTTCTAGGTTAAACCGTTCCTTTGCAGTAACCGTTTTCATGTTTAGGTTTCCCTCTGTTTTCTCCTATATGGATACATGTAGTTGGAACTCTAAATCAAACACGGTTTGTGCTAGCTCTTTGAAACTTGGCACAATAATGTAGTTGCAAGTTCTATCGCTATGGTTTGTGTGCTATTGAAGTAGCCCAAGCAGAGACTGACGAGAATCCCTTTCATTGAAAGGGGTTGCCAAGCTTCCAAAACCTACGAGTTTCCTGAAATCTCTGCAAACATTTTTTCACCCAATCTTGATGATACTTCTATTTAATAATCAGTACACCAATCCCACTTGGCTCACCAAATTTCGTTCTTCAGGTTAAACCGTTTCTTTTGCAGTAACCGTTTTCATGTTTAGGTTTCACTCTTTTTTCTCCTATATGGATACATGTAGTTGGAACTCTAAATCAAACACGGGTTTGTGCTAGCTCTTTGAAACTTGGCAGAATATGTAGTCCAAGTTCTATCGCTAAGGTTTGTGTGCTATTGAAGTAGCCCCAAGCAGAGACTGACGAGAATCCCTTTCATAGAAAGGGGTTGCCAGGCTTCCAAAAAACTGGGAGTTTCCTGAAATCTCAGCAAACATTTTTTCACCCAATCTTGATGATACTTCCATTTAATGATCAGTACACCAATCCCACTTGGCTCACCAAATTTCGTTCTTCTAGGTTAAACCGTTCCTTTGCAGTAATCCGTTTTCATATTTAGGTTTCACTCTGTTTTCTCCTATATAGATACATGTAGTTGGAACTCTAAATCAAACACGGTTTGTGCTAGCTCTTTGAAACTTGGCAAAATAATGTAGTTTCAAGTTCTATTGCTAGGGTTTGTGTGCTATTGAAGTAGCCCCAAGCAGAGACTGATGAGAATCCCTTTCATTGAAAGGGGTTGCCAAGCTTCCAAAAATCTACGAGTTTCCTGAAATCTCAAGCTAAAATTTTTTCACCCAGTCTTGATGATACTTCCATTTAATGATCAGTACACCAATCCCACTTGGCTCACCAAATTTCATTCTTCTAGGTTAAACCGTTCCTTTGCAGTAACCGTTTTCATGTTTAGGTTTCACTCTGTTTTCTCCTATATGGATACATGTAGTTGGAACTCTAAATCAAACACGGTTTGTGCTAGCTCTTTGAAACTTGGCACAATAATGTAGTTCCAAGTTCTATCGCTATAGTTTGTGTGCTATTGAAGTAGCCCCAAGCAGAGACTGACGAGAATCCCTTTCATTGAAAGGGGTTGCCAAGCTTCCAAAAAACTACGAGTTTCCTGAAATCTCAGCAAACATTTTTTCACCCAAACTTGATGATACTTCTATATAATAATCAGTACACCAATCCACTTGGCTCACCAAATTTCGCTCTTCTAGGTTAAACCCTTCTTTTGCAGTAACCGTTTTCATGTTTAGGTTCACTCTGTTTTCTCTATATGGATACATGTAGTTGGAACTCTAAATCAAACACGATTTGTGCTAGCTCTTTGAAACTTGGCACAATAATGTAGTTCCAAGTTCTATCGCTAAGGTTTGTGTGCTATTGAAGTAGCCCCAAGCAGAGACTGACGAGAATCCCTTTCATAGAAAGGGGTTGCCAGGCTTCCAAAAACTGGGAGTTTCCTGAAATCTCAGCAACATTTTTTCACCCAATCTTGATGATACTTCCATTTAATGATCAGTACACCAATCCCACTTGGCTCACCAAATTTCGTTCTTCTAGGTTAAACCGTTCCTTTGCAGTAATCGTTTTCATATTTTAGGTTTCACTCTGTTTTCTCCTATATAGATACATGTAGTTGGAACTCTAAATCAAACACGGTTGTGCTAGCTCTTTGAAACATGGCACAATAATGTAGTTCCAAGTTCTATCGCTATGGTTTGTGTGCTATTGAAGTAGCCCCAAGCAGAGACTGACGAGAATCCCTTTCATTGAAAAAAACTACGAGTTTCTTGAAATCTCAGCAAACATTTTTTCACCCAATCTTTATGATACTTGCAGGTAGTGATCAGTACACGAATCTCACTTGGCTCACTAAATTTCGTTCTTCTAGGTTAAACCGTTCCTTTGCAGTAACCGTTTTCATGTTTAGGTTTCACTCTGTTTTCTCCTATATGGATACATGTAGTTGGAACTCTAAATCAAACACGGTTTGTGCTAGCTCTTTGAAACGTGGCACAATAATGTAGTCCCAAGTTCTATCGCTATGGTTTGTGTGCTATTGAAGTAGCCCCAAGCAGAGACTGACGAGAATCCCTTTCATTGAAAGGGGTTGCCAAGCTTCCAAAAAACTACGAGTTTCCTGAAATCTCAGCAAACATTTTTTTCACCCAATCTTGATGATACTTCTATTTTATAATCAGTACACCAATCCCACTTGGCTCACCAAATTTCGTTCTTCTAGGTTAAACCGTTCTTTTGCAGTAACCGTTTTCATGTTTAGGTTTCACTCTGTTTTCTCCTATATGGATACATGTAGTTGGAACTCTAAATAGAAACACGGTTTGTGCTAGCTCTTTGAAACTTGGCACAATAATGTAGTTTCAAGTTCTATCGGCTAGGGTTTGTGTGCTATTGAAGTAGCCCCAAGGCAGAGACTGGATGAGAATCCCTTTCATTGAAAGGGGTTGCCAAGGTTCCAAAAAACTACGAGTTTCCTGAAATCTCAGCAAACCTTTTTTCATCCAATCTTGATGATACTTCCATTTAATGATCAGTACACCAATCCACTTCGCTCACCAAATTTCTTCTTCTAGGTTAAACCGTTCCTTTGCAGTAACTGTTTTCATGTTTAGGTTTCACTCTGTTTTCTCCTATATGGATACATGTAGTTGGAACTCTAAATCAAACACGGTTTGTGCTAGCTCCTTGAACTTGGCACAATAATGTAGCTCCAAGTTCTATCGCTATGGTTTTGTGTGCTATTGAAGTAGCCCCAAGCAGAGACTGACGAGAATCCCTTTCATTGAAAGGGGTTGCCAAGCTTCCAAAAAAACTGACGAGTTTGTTGAAATCTCAGCAAACATTTTTTCACCCAATCTTTATGATACTTGCAGGTAGTGAACAGTACACGAATCTCACTTGGCTCACTTAATTTCGTTCTTCTAGGTTAAACCGTTCCTTTGCAGTAACCGTTTTCATGTTTAGGTTTCACTCTGTTTTCTCCTATATGGATACATGTAGTTGGAACTCTAAATCAAACACGGTTTGTGCTAGCTCTTTGAAACTTGGCACAATAATGTAGTTCCAAGTTCTATCGCTATGGTTTGTGTGCTATTGAAGTAGCCCCAAGCAGAGACTGACGAGAATCAATTTCATTGAAAGTGGTTGGAGGCTTCCAGAAAACTGCGAGTTTCCTGAAATCTCAGCAAACATTTTTCACCCAATCTTGATGAAACTTCCATTTAATGATCAGTACACCAATCCCACTTGGCTCACCAAATTTCGTTCTTCTAGGTTAAACCGTTCTTTTGCAGTAACCGTTTTCATGTTTAGGTTTCACTCTGTTTTTCTCCTATATAGATACATGGTAGTTGGAACTCTAAATCAAACACGGTTTGTGCTAGCTCTTTGAAACTTGGCAAAATAAATGTAGTTTCAAGTTCTATCCCTAGGGTTTGTGTGCTATTGAAGTAGCCCCAAGCAGAGACTGATGAGAATCCCTTTCATTGAAAGGGTTGCCAAGGTTCCAAAAAACTACGAGTTTCCTGAAATCTCAGCAAACCCTTTTTTCATCCAATCTTGATGATACTTCCATTTAATGATCAGTACACCAATCCACTTCGCTCACCAAATTTCGTTCTTCTAGGTTAAACCGTTCCTTTGCAGTAACTGTTTTTCATGTTTAGGTTTCACTCTGTTTTCTCCTATATGGATACATGTAGTTGGAACTCTAATCAAACACGGTTTTGTGCTAGCTCTTTGAAACTTGGCACAATAATGTAGCTCCAAGTTCTATCGCTATGTTTGTGTGCTATTGAAGTAGCCCCAAGCAGAGACTGACGAGAATCCCTTTCATTGAAAGGGGTTGCCAAGCTTCCAAAAAACTACGAGTTTGTTGAAATCTCAGCAAACATTTTTTTCACCCAATCTTTATGATACTTGCAGGTAGTGAACAGTACACGAATCTCACTTGGCTCACTTAATTTCGTTCTTCTAGGTTTAAACCGTTCCTTTGCAGTAACCGTTTTCATGTTTAGGTGTCACTCTGTTTTTCTCCTATATGGATACATGTAGTTGGAACTCTAAATCAAACACGGTTTGTGCTAGCTCTTTGAAACTTGGCACAATAATGTAGTTCCAAGTTCTATCGCTATGGTTTGTGTGCTATTGAAGTAGCCCCAAGCAGAGACTGACGAGAATCAATTTCATTGAAAGTGGTTGGAGGCTTCCAGAAAACTGCGAGTTTCCTGAAACCTCAGCAAACATTTTTTCACCCCAATCTTGATGATACTTCCATTTAATGATCAGTACACCAAATCCCACTTGGTCACCAAATTTCATTCTTCTAGGTTAAAACGTTCCTTTGCAGTAACCGTTTTCAAGTTTAGGTTTCACTCTGTTTTCTCCTATATAGATACGTGCAGTTGGAACTCTAAATCAAACACGGTTTGTGCTAGCTCTTTGAAACTTGGCACAATAATGTAGTTCCAAGTTCTATCGCTATGGTTTGTGTGCTATTGAAGTAGCCCCAAGCAGAGACTGTGGAGAATCACTTTCATTGAAAGGGGTTGCTAAGCTTCCAAAAAACTACGAGTTTCCTGAAATCTCAGCAAACATTTTTCACCCAATCTTGATGATACTTCTATTTAATGATCAGTACACCAATCCCACTTGGCTCACCAGATTTCGTTCTTCTAGGTTAAACCGTTCCTTTGCAGTAACCGTTTTCATGTTTAGGTTCACTCTGTTTTCTCCTATATGGATACATTGTAGTTGGAACTCTAAATCAAACACGGTTTGTGCTAGCTCTTTGACACTTGGCACAATAATGTAGTTCCAAGGTCTATGGCTATGGTTTGTGTGCTATTGAAGTAGCCCCAAGCATAGACTGACGAGAATCCCTTTCATTGAAAGGGGTTATCAAGCTTCCAAAAAACTACGAATTTCCTGAAATCTCAGCTAACATTTTTCACCCAATCTTGATGATACTTCTATTTTATAATCAGTACACCAATCCCACTTGGCTCACCAAATTTCGTTCTTCTAGGTTTAAACCGTTCTTTTGCAGTAACCGTTTTCATGTTTAGGTTTCACTCTGTTTTCTCCTATATGGATACATGGTAGTTGGAACTCTAAATCAAACACGGTTTGTGCTAGCTCTTTGAAACTTGGCACAATAATGTAGTTCCAAGTTCTATCGCTAAGCTTTGTGTGCTATTGAAGTAGCCCCAAGCAGAGACTGACGAGAATCCCTTTCATAGAAAGGGGTTGCCAGGCTTCCAAAAACTGGGTGTTTCCTGAAATCTCAGCAAACATTTTTTCCCCCAATCTTGATGATACTTCCATTTAATGATCAGTACACCAATCCCACTTGGCTCACCAAATTTCGTTCTTCTAGGTTAAACCGTTCCTTTGCAGTAATCGTTTTCATATTTAGGTTTCACTCTGTTTTCTCCTATATAGATACATGTAGTTGGAACTCTAAATCAAACACGGTTTGTGCTAGCTCTTTGAAACTTGGCAAAATAATGTAGTTTCAAGTTTCTATCTGCTAGGGTTTGTGTGCTATTGAAGTAGCCCCAAGCAGAGACTGATGAGAATCCCTTTCATTGAAAGGGGTTGCCAAGGTTCCAAAAACTAACGAGTTTCCTGAAATCTCAGCAAACCTTTTTTCATCCAATCTTGATGATACTTCCATTTAATGATCAGTACACCAATCCACATCCTTCACCAAATTTCGTTCTTCTAGGTTAAACCGTTCCTTTGCAGTAACTGTTTTCATGTTTAGGTTTCACTCTGTTTTCTCCTATATGGATACATGTAGTTGGAACTCTAAATCAAACACGGTTTGTGCTAGCTCTTTGAAACTTGGCACAATAATGTAGCTCCAAGTTCTATCGCTATGGTTTGTGTGCTATTGAAGTAGCCCCAAGCAGAGACTGACGAGAATCCCTTTCATTGAAAGGGGTTGCCAAGCTTTCCAAAAAACTACGAGTTTGTTGAAATCTCAGCAAACATTTTTTCACCCAATCTTTATGATACTTGCAGGTAGTGAACAGTACACGAATCTCACTTGGCTCACTTAATTTCGTTCTTCTAGGTTAAAACCGTTCCTTTGCAGTAACCGTTTTCATGTTTAGG